>NW_026646681.1:0-91712 GCF_949987535.1 Balaenoptera acutorostrata
TACATGAGGACCACAACTTCTTTATCCATTTTTCTCTTTCCTAGGATATTTAAGGTGTAATGAAGTGGGGGTTCTTGTCAACAGAGCAGCCCTAAACTTTGGGGTGCCTGTGTCTTGCTGATTTTTAGTTTTCCCAATTTATACGCCCATGAGTGGAAGTGCCCTATGCTCTCCAAGCTGTGTTTTTTAGATGTTTCAGAACACACCGTACACTTCTCCAGAGTGGCTGTTGGCAATTTACATCCCACTCATCAGCGAGGCAAGGCTCCCATTTCTCCATGGCCGGTCCTGCATTTCTGTTTTTGGGCACTTTTTTTCCGCATGGCCCTTTTGCCCGCTGGGAAGCGAGACTTCTTTGGAGCGCTGATTGGCCTTTCCAGGTTGCTTGGTTGGCCAAAAAGGGCGTATGCGTTTTTTCCTGAATATATTCAGGAAAAAACGCATACGCCCTTTTTGGCCAAGGGCATCATTGTCCACGTTTTGCCGCTTTTCATGTGCTTTCAAGGCGATTCGAATCTACCTCCTGAAATCTGTTTCCTGCAATTCTGCCTTGCTTTCAAAGCCTCTTCGTTGCCTTCCCTTAATATATTTGTGGACGAGAGGTATCATTTAAAACTCTGCAGGTTTGTGAATTGCAGTGCCCCTGAGCTCCATTTTTCAACTCGCTTTTTTGGGAGCTGGCCGCAAAAGCGCAGGATTGCTTCAGGCCCTCTTCTGGTTCTGGGGGGCAGGCTGAGCTTGTGCTTAATTCTTCTTCCTGATGGGAAAATAGAGTGACCTGTGCCTGTCCCAACACTTAGAGCTAGTCTCTCATTGGTTCCCCCTCTTCCCGTTCATCCTCAGGACAAATTGCAACCTGTACGGAACAGGAGGTTAAAGGTGCTGATTCTCCAAGGAGGGAGATGGCTAGTAAATCGGCTGGAATGGCGAACCCGAGCAAAGGAGATGAGAAATGAGGTGCGTTTTAGAAACCTTTCCCGATCACACGGTGTACCATCTTCTGGGTTTCTCATGCCTGTTTTCGATGTAGGAAGATGCCCTTGAAGCTGGAGATTTGGGACCCATGGGATGGGTACCATGCAGTAGTACTTGAAAGGGTCTGCGTTGGCTCACCCAACCTCACCGAACCTCTCAGCCCCAAGAGTGTCCACCCTTATGTCTCAATCAGCTGTGGGTCTAGATATGGTCAATCCAGGTTGCATCACAGCCCCTGAACGAATTTTGGAAGAATTTCTCTCTCTTTCACTGTCTTTGTTTCACGGGTTTTGAAAAGAAATTTATTTTTATAATGGGGTTTAGCTGCTTTTCACGGCTGTGTTTATGCCGCTTTACACCCCCTTGACTCACTCACAGAGAGATATCAATACATAGGTTTGAATATTCTTACTAGTCAGATATATTCTTGTGCGGTGAATAGGGGGTGTTGAGTCCAGTTCACTGAAAAAGGAATAGGTCTTGTCTCTTACATATTGGGTTTATGGAACGGTATCGGAGCTAATTTGAAACCCTTGTTTTATGCATCACCCCACCTCACCTTTCCCGTTCAGCAGCCATAGTGTGTTCCCTAAACGTGTGACTCTGTTCTGTTTTGCAATTCAGTTCAAGTGTAGCGGTTTTTACATTCCCTCTCTAAGTGATATCTTAGGATAAGTGTCTTTTTCTGTGTGACTTATTTCACTTAGAATCGTCATACCTAAATCCACTCATCGTGCTGCTACTAGCCTTATGACGTTGATTTCATGGCTGAGTGATATTCCATTGTACATGAGGAGCACAACTTCTTTATCCATTTTTCTCTTTCCTAGGATATTTAAGGTGTAATGAAGTGGGGGTTCTTGTCAACAGAGCAGCCCTAAACTTTGGGGTGCCTGTGTCTTGCTGATTTTTAGTTTTCCCAATTTATACGCCCATGAGTGGAAGTGCCCTATGCTCTCCAAGCTGTGTTTTTTAGATGTTTCAGAACACACCGTACACTTCTCCAGAGTGGCTGTTGGCAATTTACATCCCACTCATCAGCGAGGCAAGGCTCCCATTTCTCCATGGCCGGTCCTGCATTTCTGTTTTGGGCACTTTTTTTCCGCATGGCCCTTTTGCCCGCTGGGAAGCGAGACTTCTTTGGAGCGCTGATTGGCCTTTCCAGGTTGCTTGGTTGGCCAAAAGGGCGTATGCGTTTTTTCCTGAATATATTCAGGAAAAAACGCATACGCCCTTTTTGGCCAAGGGCATCATTGTCCACGTTTTGCCGCTTTTCATGTGCTTTCAAGGCGATTCGAATCTACCTCCTGAAATCTGTTTCCTGCAATTCTGCCTTGCTTTCAAAGCCTCTTCGTTGCCTTCCCTTAATATATTTGTGGACGAGAGGTATCATTTAAAATTCTGCAGGTTTGTGAATTGCAGTGCCCCTGAGCTCCATTTTTCAACTCGCTTTTTTGGGAGCTGGCCGCAAAAGCGCAGGATTGCTTCAGGCACTCTTCTGGTTCTGGGGGGCAGGCTGAGCTTGTGCTTAATTCTTCTTCCTGATGGGAAAATAGAGTGACCTGTGCCTGTCCCAACACCTAGAGCTAGTCTCTCATTGGTTCCCCCTCTTCCCGTTCATCCTCAGGACAAATTGCAACCTGTACGGAACAGGAGGTTAAAGGTGCTGATTCTCCAAGGAGGGAGATGGCTAGTAAATCGGCTGGAATGGCGAACCCGAGCAAAGGAGATGAGAAATGAGGTGCGTTTTAGAAACCTTTCCCGATCACACGGTGTACCATCTTCTGGGTTTCTCATGCCTGTTTTCGATGTAGGAAGATGCCCTTGAAGCTGGAGATTTGGGACCCATGGGATGGGTACCATGCAGTAGTACTTGAAAGGGTCTGCGTTGGCTCACCCAACCTCACCGAACCTCTCAGCCCCAAGAGTGTCCACCCTTATGTCTCAATCAGCTGTGGGTCTAGATATGGTCAATCCAGGTTGCATCACAGCCCCTGAACGAATTTTGGAAGAATTTCTCTCTCTTTCACTGTCTTTGTTTCACGGGTTTTGAAAAGAAATTTATTTTTATAATGGGGTTTAGCTGCTTTTCACGGCTGTGTTTATGCCGCTTTACACCCCCTTGACTCACTCACAGAGAGATATCAATACATAGGTTTGAATATTCTTACTAGTCAGATATATTCTTGTGCGGTGAATAGGGGGTGTTGAGTCCAGTTCACTGAAAAAGGAATAGGTCTTGTCTCTTACATATTGGGTTTATGGAACGGTATCGGAGCTAATTTGAAACCCTTGTTTTATGCATCACCCCACCTCACCTTGCCCGTTCAGCAGCCATAGTGTGTTTCCTAAACGTGTGACTCTGTTCTGTTTTGCAATTCAGTTCAAGTGTAGCGGTTTTTACATTCCCTCTCTAAGTGATATCTTAGGATAAGTGTCTTTTTCTGTGTGACTTATTTCACTTAGAATCGTCGTACCTAAATCCACTCATCGTGCTGCTACTAGCCTTATGACGTTGATTTCATGGCTGAGTGATATTCCATTGTACATGAGGACCACAACTTCTTTATCCATTTTTCTCTTTCCTAGGATATTTAAGGTGTAATGAAGTGGGGGTTCTTGTCAACAGAGCAGCCCTAAACTTTGGGGTGCCTGTGTCTTGCTGATTTTTAGTTTTCCCAATTTATACGCCCATGAGTGGAAGTGCCCTATGCTCTCCAAGCTGTGTTTTTTAGATGTTTCAGAACACACCGTACACTTCTCCAGAGTGGCTGTTGGCAATTTACATCCCACTCATCAGCGAGGCAAGGCTCCCATTTCTCCATGGCCGGTCCTGCATTTCTGTTTTGGGCACTTTTTTCCGCATGGCCCTTTTGCCCGCTGGGAAGCGAGACTTCTTTGGAGCGCTGATTGGCCTTTCCAGGTTGCTTGGTTGGCCAAAAAGGGCGTATGCGTTTTTTCCTGAATATATTCAGGAAAAAACGCATACGCCCTTTTTGGCCAAGGGCATCATTGTCCACGTTTTGCCGCTTTTCATGTGCTTTCAAGGCGATTCGAATCTACCTCCTGAAATCTGTTTCCTGCAATTCTGCCTTGCTTTCAAAGCCTCTTCGTTGCCTTCCCTTAATATATTTGTGGACGAGAGGTATCATTTAAAACTCTGCAGGTTTGTGAATTGCAGTGCCCCTGAGCTCCATTTTTCAACTCGCTTTTTTGGGAGCTGGCCGCAAAAGCGCAGGATTGCTTCAGGCCCTCTTCTGGTTCTGGGGGGCAGGCTGAGCTTGTGCTTAATTCTTCTTCCTGATGGGAAAATAGAGTGACCTGTGCCTGTCCCAACACCTAGAGCTAGTCTCTCATTGGTTCCCCCTCTTCCCGTTCATCCTCAGGACAAATTGCAACCTGTACGGAACAGGAGGTTAAAGGTGCTGATTCTCCAAGGAGGGAGATGGCTAGTAAATCGGCTGGAATGGCGAACCCGAGCAAAGGAGATGAGAAATGAGGTGCGTTTTAGAAACCTTTCCCGATCACACGGTGTACCATCTTCTGGGTTTCTCATGCCTGTTTTCGATGTAGGAAGATGCCCTTGAAGCTGGAGATTTGGGACCCATGGGATGGGTACCATGCAGTAGTACTTGAAAGGGTCTGCGTTGGCTCACCCAACCTCACCGAACCTCTCAGCCCCAAGAGTGTCCACCCTTATGTCTCAATCAGCTGTGGGTCTAGATATGGTCAATCCAGGTTGCATCACAGCCCCTGAATGAATTTTGGAAGAATTTCTCTCTCTTTCACTGTCTTTGTTTCACGGGTTTTGAAAAGAAATTTATTTTTATAATGGGGTTTAGCTGCTTTTCACGGCTGTGTTTATGCCGCTTTACACCCCCTTGACTCACTCACAGAGAGATATCAATACATAGGTTTGAATATTCTTACTAGTCAGATATATTCTTGTGCGGTGAATAGGGGGTGTTGAGTCCAGTTCACTGAAAAAGGAATAGGTCTTGTCTCTTACATATTGGGTTTATGGAACGGTATCGGAGCTAATTTGAAACCCTTGTTTTATGCATCACCCCACCTCACCTTGCCCGTTCAGCAGCCATAGTGTGTTTCCTAAACGTGTGACTCTGTTCTGTTTTGCAATTCAGTTCAAGTGTAGCGGTTTTTACATTCCCTCTCTAAGTGATATCTTAGGATAAGTGTCTTTTTCTGTGTGACTTATTTCACTTAGAATCGTCGTACCTAAATCCACTCATCGTGCTGCTACTAGCCTTATGACGTTGATTTCATGGCTGAGTGATATTCCATTGTACATGAGGACCACAACTTCTTTATCCATTTTTCTCTTTCCTAGGATATTTAAGGTGTAATGAAGTGGAGGTTCTTGTCAACAGAGCAGCCCTAAACTTTGGGGTGCCTGTGTCTTGCTGATTTTTAGTTTTCCCAATTTATACGCCCATGAGTGGAAGTGCCCTATGCTCTCCAAGCTGTGTTTTTTAGATGTTTCAGAACACACCGTACACTTCTCCAGAGTGGCTGTTGGCAATTTACATGCCACTCATCAGCGAGGCAAGGCTCCCATTTCTCCATGGCCGGTCCTGCATTTCTGTTTTGGGCACTTTTTTCCGCATGGCCCTTTTGCCCGCTGGGAAGCGAGACTTCTTTGGAGCGCTGATTGGCCTTTCCAGGTTGCTTGGTTGGCCAAAAAGGGCGTATGCGTTTTTTCCTGAATATATTCAGGAAAAAACGCATACGCCCTTTTTGGCCAAGGGCATCATTGTCCACGTTTTGCCGCTTTTCATGTGCTTTCAAGGCGATTCGAATCTACCTCCTGAAATCTGTTTCCTGCAATTCTGCCTTGCTTTCAAAGCCTCTTCGTTGCCTTCCCTTAATATATTTGTGGACGAGAGGTATCATTTAAAACTCTGCAGGTTTGTGAATTGCAGTGCCCCTGAGCTCCATTTTTCAACTCGCTTTTTTGGGAGCTGGCCGCAAAAGCGCAGGATTGCTTCAGGCCCTCTTCTGGTTCTGGGGGGCAGGCTGAGCTTGTGCTTAATTCTTCTTCCTGATGGGAAAATAGAGTGACCTGTGCCTGTCCCAACACCTAGAGCTAGTCTCTCATTGGTTCCCCCTCTTCCCGTTCATCCTCAGGACAAATTGCAACCTGTACGGAACAGGAGGTTAAAGGTGCTGATTCTCCAAGGAGGGAGATGGCTAGTAAATCGGCTGGAATGGCGAACCCGAGCAAAGGAGATGAGAAATGAGGTGCGTTTTAGAAACCTTTCCCGATCACACGGTGTACCATCTTCTGGGTTTCTCATGCCTGTTTTCGATGTAGGAAGATGCCCTTGAAGCTGGAGATTTGGGACCCATGGGATGGGTACCATGCAGTAGTACTTGAAAGGGTCTGCGTTGGCTCACCCAACCTCACCGAACCTCTCAGCCCCAAGAGTGTCCACCCTTATGTCTCAATCAGCTGTGGGTCTAGATATGGTCAATCCAGGTTGCATCACAGCCCCTGAATGAATTTTGGAAGAATTTCTCTCTCTTTCACTGTCTTTGTTTCACGGGTTTTGAAAAGAAATTTATTTTTATAATGGGGTTTAGCTGCTTTTCACGGCTGTGTTTATGCCGCTTTACACCCCCTTGACTCACTCACAGAGAGATATCAATACATAGGTTTGAATATTCTTACTAGTCAGATATATTCTTGTGCGGTGAATAGGGGGTGTTGAGTCCAGTTCACTGAAAAAGGAATAGGTCTTGTCTCTTACATATTGGGTTTATGGAACGGTATCGGAGCTAATTTGAAACCCTTGTTTTATGCATCACCCCACCTCACCTTGCCCGTTCAGCAGCCATAGTGTGTTTCCTAAACGTGTGACTCTGTTCTGTTTTGCAATTCAGTTCAAGTGTAGCGGTTTTTACATTCCCTCTCTAAGTGATATCTTAGGATAAGTGTCTTTTTCTGTGTGACTTATTTCACTTAGAATCGTCGTACCTAAATCCACTCATCGTGCTGCTACTAGCCTTATGACGTTGATTTCATGGCTGAGTGATATTCCATTGTACATGAGGACCACAACTTCTTTATCCATTTTTCTCTTTCCTAGGATATTTAAGGTGTAATGAAGTGGGGGTTCTTGTCAACAGAGCAGCCCTAAACTTTGGGGTGCCTGTGTCTTGCTGATTTTTAGTTTTCCCAATTTATACGCCCATGAGTGGAAGTGCCCTATGCTCTCCAAGCTGTGTTTTTTAGATGTTTCAGAACACACCGTACACTTCTCCAGAGTGGCTGTTGGCAATTTACATGCCACTCATCAGCGAGGCAAGGCTCCCATTTCTCCATGGCCGGTCCTGCATTTCTGTTTTGGGCACTTTTTTCCGCATGGCCCTTTTGCCCGCTGGGAAGCGAGACTTCTTTGGAGCGCTGATTGGCCTTTCCAGGTTGCTTGGTTGGCCAAAAAGGGCGTATGCGTTTTTTCCTGAATATATTCAGGAAAAAACGCATACGCCCTTTTTGGCCAAGGGCATCATTGTCCACGTTTTGCCGCTTTTCATGTGCTTTCAAGGCGATTCGAATCTACCTCCTGAAATCTGTTTCCTGCAATTCTGCCTTGCTTTCAAAGCCTCTTCGTTGCCTTCCCTTAATATATTTGTGGACGAGAGGTATCATTTAAAACTCTGCAGGTTTGTGAATTGCAGTGCCCCTGAGCTCCATTTTTCAACTCGCTTTTTTGGGAGCTGGCCGCAAAAGCGCAGGATTGCTTCAGGCCCTCTTCTGGTTCTGGGGGGCAGGCTGAGCTTGTGCTTAATTCTTCTTCCTGATGGGAAAATAGAGTGACCTGTGCCTGTCCCAACACTTAGAGCTAGTCTCTCATTGGTTCCCCCTCTTCCCGTTCATCCTCAGGACAAATTGCAACCTGTACGGAACAGGAGGTTAAAGGTGCTGATTCTCCAAGGAGGGAGATGGCTAGTAAATCGGCTGGAATGGCGAACCCGAGCAAAGGAGATGAGAAATGAGGTGCGTTTTAGAAACCTTTCCCGATCACACGGTGTACCATCTTCTGGGTTTCTCATGCCTGTTTTCGATGTAGGAAGATGCCCTTGAAGCTGGAGATTTGGGACCCATGGGATGGGTACCATGCAGTAGTACTTGAAAGGGTCTGCGTTGGCTCACCCAACCTCACCGAACCTCTCAGCCCCAAGAGTGTCCACCCTTATGTCTCAATCAGCTGTGGGTCTAGATATGGTCAATCCAGGTTGCATCACAGCCCCTGAACGAATTTTGGAAGAATTTCTCTCTCTTTCACTGTCTTTGTTTCACGGGTTTTGAAAAGAAATTTATTTTTATAATGGGGTTTAGCTGCTTTTCACGGCTGTGTTTATGCCGCTTTACACCCCCTTGACTCACTCACAGAGAGATATCAATACATAGGTTTGAATATTCTTACTAGTCAGATATATTCTTGTGCGGTGAATAGGGGGTGTTGAGTCCAGTTCACTGAAAAAGGAATAGGTCTTGTCTCTTACATATTGGGTTTATGGAACGGTATCGGAGCTAATTTGAAACCCTTGTTTTATGCATCACCCCACCTCACCTTTCCCGTTCAGCAGCCATAGTGTGTTCCCTAAACGTGTGACTCTGTTCTGTTTTGCAATTCAGTTCAAGTGTAGCGGTTTTTACATTCCCTCTCTAAGTGATATCTTAGGATAAGTGTCTTTTTCTGTGTGACTTATTTCACTTAGAATCGTCATACCTAAATCCACTCATCGTGCTGCTACTAGCCTTATGACGTTGATTTCATGGCTGAGTGATATTCCATTGTACATGAGGACCACAACTTCTTTATCCATTTTTCTCTTTCCTAGGATATTTAAGGTGTAATGAAGTGGGGGTTCTTGTCAACAGAGCAGCCCTAAACTTTGGGGTGCCTGTGTCTTGCTGATTTTTAGTTTTCCCAATTTATACGCCCATGAGTGGAAGTGCCCTATGCTCTCCAAGCTGTGTTTTTTAGATGTTTCAGAACACACCGTACACTTCTCCAGAGTGGCTGTTGGCAATTTACATCCCACTCATCAGCGAGGCAAGGCTCCCATTTCTCCATGGCCGGTCCTGCATTTCTGTTTTGGGCACTTTTTTCCGCATGGCCCTTTTGCCCGCTGGGAAGCGAGACTTCTTTGGAGCGCTGATTGGCCTTTCCAGGTTGCTTGGTTGGCCAAAAAGGGCGTATGCGTTTTTTCCTGAATATATTCAGGAAAAAACGCATACGCCCTTTTTGGCCAAGGGCATCATTGTCCACGTTTTGCCGCTTTTCATGTGCTTTCAAGGCGATTCGAATCTACCTCCTGAAATCTGTTTCCTGCAATTCTGCCTTGCTTTCAAAGCCTCTTCGTTGCCTTCCCTTAATATATTTGTGGACGAGAGGTATCATTTAAAATTCTGCAGGTTTGTGAATTGCAGTGCCCCTGAGCTCCATTTTTCAACTCGCTTTTTTGGGAGCTGGCCGCAAAAGCGCAGGATTGCTTCAGGCACTCTTCTGGTTCTGGGGGGCAGGCTGAGCTTGTGCTTAATTCTTCTTCCTGATGGGAAAATAGAGTGACCTGTGCCTGTCCCAACACCTAGAGCTAGTCTCTCATTGGTTCCCCCTCTTCCCGTTCATCCTCAGGACAAATTGCAACCTGTACGGAACAGGAGGTTAAAGGTGCTGATTCTCCAAGGAGGGAGATGGCTAGTAAATCGGCTGGAATGGCGAACCCGAGCAAAGGAGATGAGAAATGAGGTGCGTTTTAGAAACCTTTCCCGATCACACGGTGTACCATCTTCTGGGTTTCTCATGCCTGTTTTCGATGTAGGAAGATGCCCTTGAAGCTGGAGATTTGGGACCCATGGGATGGGTACCATGCAGTAGTACTTGAAAGGGTCTGCGTTGGCTCACCCAACCTCACCGAACCTCTCAGCCCCAAGAGTGTCCACCCTTATGTCTCAATCAGCTGTGGGTCTAGATATGGTCAATCCAGGTTGCATCACAGCCCCTGAACGAATTTTGGAAGAATTTCTCTCTCTTTCACTGTCTTTGTTTCACGGGTTTTGAAAAGAAATTTATTTTTATAATGGGGTTTAGCTGCTTTTCACGGCTGTGTTTATGCCGCTTTACACCCCCTTGACTCACTCACAGAGAGATATCAATACATAGGTTTGAATATTCTTACTAGTCAGATATATTCTTGTGCGGTGAATAGGGGGTGTTGAGTCCAGTTCACTGAAAAAGGAATAGGTCTTGTCTCTTACATATTGGGTTTATGGAACGGTATCGGAGCTAATTTGAAACCCTTGTTTTATGCATCACCCCACCTCACCTTGCCCGTTCAGCAGCCATAGTGTGTTTCCTAAACGTGTGACTCTGTTCTGTTTTGCAATTCAGTTCAAGTGTAGCGGTTTTTACATTCCCTCTCTAAGTGATATCTTAGGATAAGTGTCTTTTTCTGTGTGACTTATTTCACTTAGAATCGTCGTACCTAAATCCACTCATCGTGCTGCTACTAGCCTTATGACGTTGATTTCATGGCTGAGTGATATTCCATTGTACATGAGGACCACAACTTCTTTATCCATTTTTCTCTTTCCTAGGATATTTAAGGTGTAATGAAGTGGGGGTTCTTGTCAACAGAGCAGCCCTAAACTTTGGGGTGCCTGTGTCTTGCTGATTTTTAGTTTTCCCAATTTATACGCCCATGAGTGGAAGTGCCCTATGCTCTCCAAGCTGTGTTTTTTAGATGTTTCAGAACACACCGTACACTTCTCCAGAGTGGCTGTTGGCAATTTACATCCCACTCATCAGCGAGGCAAGGCTCCCATTTCTCCATGGCCGGTCCTGCATTTCTGTTTTGGGCACTTTTTTCCGCATGGCCCTTTTGCCCGCTGGGAAGCGAGACTTCTTTGGAGCGCTGATTGGCCTTTCCAGGTTGCTTGGTTGGCCAAAAAGGGCGTATGCGTTTTTTCCTGAATATATTCAGGAAAAAACGCATACGCCCTTTTTGGCCAAGGGCATCATTGTCCACGTTTTGCCGCTTTTCATGTGCTTTCAAGGCGATTCGAATCTACCTCCTGAAATCTGTTTCCTGCAATTCTGCCTTGCTTTCAAAGCCTCTTCGTTGCCTTCCCTTAATATATTTGTGGACGAGAGGTATCATTTAAAACTCTGCAGGTTTGTGAATTGCAGTGCCCCTGAGCTCCATTTTTCAACTCGCTTTTTTGGGAGCTGGCCGCAAAAGCGCAGGATTGCTTCAGGCCCTCTTCTGGTTCTGGGGGGCAGGCTGAGCTTGTGCTTAATTCTTCTTCCTGATGGGAAAATAGAGTGACCTGTGCCTGTCCCAACACCTAGAGCTAGTCTCTCATTGGTTCCCCCTCTTCCCGTTCATCCTCAGGACAAATTGCAACCTGTACGGAACAGGAGGTTAAAGGTGCTGATTCTCCAAGGAGGGAGATGGCTAGTAAATCGGCTGGAATGGCGAACCCGAGCAAAGGAGATGAGAAATGAGGTGCGTTTTAGAAACCTTTCCCGATCACACGGTGTACCATCTTCTGGGTTTCTCATGCCTGTTTTCGATGTAGGAAGATGCCCTTGAAGCTGGAGATTTGGGACCCATGGGATGGGTACCATGCAGTAGTACTTGAAAGGGTCTGCGTTGGCTCACCCAACCTCACCGAACCTCTCAGCCCCAAGAGTGTCCACCCTTATGTCTCAATCAGCTGTGGGTCTAGATATGGTCAATCCAGGTTGCATCACAGCCCCTGAATGAATTTTGGAAGAATTTCTCTCTCTTTCACTGTCTTTGTTTCACGGGTTTTGAAAAGAAATTTATTTTTATAATGGGGTTTAGCTGCTTTTCACGGCTGTGTTTATGCCGCTTTACACCCCCTTGACTCACTCACAGAGAGATATCAATACATAGGTTTGAATATTCTTACTAGTCAGATATATTCTTGTGCGGTGAATAGGGGGTGTTGAGTCCAGTTCACTGAAAAAGGAATAGGTCTTGTCTCTTACATATTGGGTTTATGGAACGGTATCGGAGCTAATTTGAAACCCTTGTTTTATGCATCACCCCACCTCACCTTGCCCGTTCAGCAGCCATAGTGTGTTTCCTAAACGTGTGACTCTGTTCTGTTTTGCAATTCAGTTCAAGTGTAGCGGTTTTTACATTCCCTCTCTAAGTGATATCTTAGGATAAGTGTCTTTTTCTGTGTGACTTATTTCACTTAGAATCGTCGTACCTAAATCCACTCATCGTGCTGCTACTAGCCTTATGACGTTGATTTCATGGCTGAGTGATATTCCATTGTACATGAGGACCACAACTTCTTTATCCATTTTTCTCTTTCCTAGGATATTTAAGGTGTAATGAAGTGGGGGTTCTTGTCAACAGAGCAGCCCTAAACTTTGGGGTGCCTGTGTCTTGCTGATTTTTAGTTTTCCCAATTTATACGCCCATGAGTGGAAGTGCCCTATGCTCTCCAAGCTGTGTTTTTTAGATGTTTCAGAACACACCGTACACTTCTCCAGAGTGGCTGTTGGCAATTTACATGCCACTCATCAGCGAGGCAAGGCTCCCATTTCTCCATGGCCGGTCCTGCATTTCTGTTTTGGGCACTTTTTTCCGCATGGCCCTTTTGCCCGCTGGGAAGCGAGACTTCTTTGGAGCGCTGATTGGCCTTTCCAGGTTGCTTGGTTGGCCAAAAAGGGCGTATGCGTTTTTTCCTGAATATATTCAGGAAAAAACGCATACGCCCTTTTTGGCCAAGGGCATCATTGTCCACGTTTTGCCGCTTTTCATGTGCTTTCAAGGCGATTCGAATCTACCTCCTGAAATCTGTTTCCTGCAATTCTGCCTTGCTTTCAAAGCCTCTTCGTTGCCTTCCCTTAATATATTTGTGGACGAGAGGTATCATTTAAAACTCTGCAGGTTTGTGAATTGCAGTGCCCCTGAGCTCCATTTTTCAACTCGCTTTTTTGGGAGCTGGCCGCAAAAGCGCAGGATTGCTTCAGGCCCTCTTCTGGTTCTGGGGGGCAGGCTGAGCTTGTGCTTAATTCTTCTTCCTGATGGGAAAATAGAGTGACCTGTGCCTGTCCCAACACCTAGAGCTAGTCTCTCATTGGTTCCCCCTCTTCCCGTTCATCCTCAGGACAAATTGCAACCTGTACGGAACAGGAGGTTAAAGGTGCTGATTCTCCAAGGAGGGAGATGGCTAGTAAATCGGCTGGAATGGCGAACCCGAGCAAAGGAGATGAGAAATGAGGTGCGTTTTAGAAACCTTTCCCGATCACACGGTGTACCATCTTCTGGGTTTCTCATGCCTGTTTTCGATGTAGGAAGATGCCCTTGAAGCTGGAGATTTGGGACCCATGGGATGGGTACCATGCAGTAGTACTTGAAAGGGTCTGCGTTGGCTCACCCAACCTCACCGAACCTCTCAGCCCCAAGAGTGTCCACCCTTATGTCTCAATCAGCTGTGGGTCTAGATATGGTCAATCCAGGTTGCATCACAGCCTCTGAACGAATTTTGGAAGAATTTCTCTCTCTTTCACTGTCTTTGTTTCACGGGTTTTGAAAAGAAATTTATTTTTATAATGGGGTTTAGCTGCTTTTCACGGCTGTGTTTATGCCGCTTTACACCCCCTTGACTCACTCACAGAGAGATATCAATACATAGGTTTGAATATTCTTACTAGTCAGATATATTCTTGTGCGGTGAATAGGGGGTGTTGAGTCCAGTTCACTGAAAAAGGAATAGGTCTTGTCTCTTACATATTGGGTTTATGGAACGGTATCGGAGCTAATTTGAAACCCTTGTTTTATGCATCACCCCACCTCACCTTGCCCGTTCAGCAGCCATAGTGTGTTTTCTAAACGTGTGACTCTGTTCTGTTTTGCAATTCAGTTCAAGTGTAGCGGTTTTTACATTCCCTCTCTAAGTGATATCTTAGGATAAGTGTCTTTTTCTGTGTGACTTATTTCACTTAGAATCGTCGTACCTAAATCCACTCATCGTGCTGCTACTAGCCTTATGACGTTGATTTCATGGCTGAGTGATATTCCATTGTACATGAGGACCACAACTTCTTTATCCATTTTTCTCTTTCCTAGGATATTGAAGGTGTAATGAAGTGGGGGTTCTTGTCAACAGAGCAGCCCTAAACTTTGGGGTGCCTGTGTCTTGCTGATTTTTAGTTTTCCCAATTTATACGCCCATGAGTGGAAGTGCCCTATGCTCTCCAAGCTGTGTTTTTTAGATGTTTGAGAACACACCGTACACTTCTCCAGAGTGGCTGTTGGCAATTTACATCCCACTCATCAGCGTGGCAAGGCTCCCATTTCTCCATGGCCGGTCCTGCATTTCTGGTTTGGACACTTTTTTCCGCATGGCCCTTTTGCCCGCTGGGAAGCGAGACTTCTTTGGAGCGCTGATTGGCCTTTCCAGGTTGCTTGGTTGGCCAAAAAGGGCGTATGCGTTTTTTCCTGAATATATTCAGGAAAAAACGCATACGCCCTTTTTGGCCAAGGGCATCATTGTCCACGTTTTGCCGCTTTTCATGTGCTTTCAAGGCGATTCGAATCTACCTCCTGAAATCTGTTTCCTGCAATTCTGCCTTGCTTTCAAAGCCTCTTCGTTGCCTTCCCTTAATATATTTGTGGACGAGAGGTATCATTTAAAACTCTGCAGGTTTGTGAATTGCAGTGCCCCTGAGCTCCATTTTTCAACTCGCTTTTTTGGGAGCTGGCCGCAAAAGCGCAGGATTGCTTCAGGCCCTCTTCTGGTTCTGGGGGGCAGGCTGAGCTTGTGCTTAATTCTTCTTCCTGATGGGAAAATAGAGTGACCTGTGCCTGTCCCAACACCTAGAGCTAGTCTCTCATTGGTTCCCCCTCTTCCCGTTCATCCTCAGGACAAATTGCAACCTGTACGGAACAGGAGGTTAAAGGTGCTGATTCTCCAAGGAGGGAGATGGCTAGTAAATCGGCTGGAATGGCGAACCCGAGCAAAGGAGATGAGAAATGAGGTGCGTTTTAGAAACCTTTCCCGATCACACGGTGTACCATCTTCTGGGTTTCTCATGCCTGTTTTCGATGTAGGAAGATGCCCTTGAAGCTGGAGATTTGGGACCCATGGGATGGGTACCATGCAGTAGTACTTGAAAGGGTCTGCGTTGGCTCACCCAACCTCACCGAACCTCTCAGCCCCAAGAGTGTCCACCCTTATGTCTCAATCAGCTGTGGGTCTAGATATGGTCAATCCAGGTTGCATCACAGCCTCTGAACGAATTTTGGAAGAATTTCTCTCTCTTTCACTGTCTTTGTTTCACGGGTTTTGAAAAGAAATTTATTTTTATAATGGGGTTTAGCTGCTTTTCACGGCTGTGTTTATGCCGCTTTACACCCCCTTGACTCACTCACAGAGAGATATCAATACATAGGTTTGAATATTCTTACTAGTCAGATATATTCTTGTGCGGTGAATAGGGGGTGTTGAGTCCAGTTCACTGAAAAAGGAATAGGTCTTGTCTCTTACATATTGGGTTTATGGAACGGTATCGGAGCTAATTTGAAACCCTTGTTTTATGCATCACCCCACCTCACCTTGCCCGTTCAGCAGCCATAGTGTGTTTTCTAAACGTGTGACTCTGTTCTGTTTTGCAATTCAGTTCAAGTGTAGCGGTTTTTACATTCCCTCTCTAAGTGATATCTTAGGATAAGTGTCTTTTTCTGTGTGACTTATTTCACTTAGAATCGTCGTACCTAAATCCACTCATCGTGCTGCTACTAGCCTTATGACGTTGATTTCATGGCTGAGTGATATTCCATTGTACATGAGGACCACAACTTCTTTATCCATTTTTCTCTTTCCTAGGATATTGAAGGTGTAATGAAGTGGGGGTTCTTGTCAACAGAGCAGCCCTAAACTTTGGGGTGCCTGTGTCTTGCTGATTTTTAGTTTTCCCAATTTATACGCCCATGAGTGGAAGTGCCCTATGCTCTCCAAGCTGTGTTTTTTAGATGTTTGAGAACACACCGTACACTTCTCCAGAGTGGCTGTTGGCAATTTACATCCCACTCATCAGCGTGGCAAGGCTCCCATTTCTCCATGGCCGGTCCTGCATTTCTGGTTTGGACACTTTTTTCCGCATGGCCCTTTTGCCCGCTGGGAAGCGAGACTTCTTTGGAGCGCTGATTGGCCTTTCCAGGTTGCTTGGTTGGCCAAAAAGGGCGTATGCGTTTTTTCCTGAATATATTCAGGAAAAAACGCATACGCCCTTTTTGGCCAAGGGCATCATTGTCCACGTTTTGCCGCTTTTCATGTGCTTTCAAGGCGATTCGAATCTACCTCCTGAAATCTGTTTCCTGCAATTCTGCCTTGCTTTCAAAGCCTCTTCGTTGCCTTCCCTTAATATATTTGTGGACGAGAGGTATCATTTAAAACTCTGCAGGTTTGTGAATTGCAGTGCCCCTGAGCTCCATTTTTCAACTCGCTTTTTTGGGAGCTGGCCGCAAAAGCGCAGGATTGCTTCAGGCCCTCTTCTGGTTCTGGGGGGCAGGCTGAGCTTGTGCTTAATTCTTCTTCCTGATGGGAAAATAGAGTGACCTGTGCCTGTCCCAACACCTAGAGCTAGTCTCTCATTGGTTCCCCCTCTTCCCGTTCATCCTCAGGACAAATTGCAACCTGTACGGAACAGGAGGTTAAAGGTGCTGATTCTCCAAGGAGGGAGATGGCTAGTAAATCGGCTGGAATGGCGAACCCGAGCAAAGGAGATGAGAAATGAGGTGCGTTTTAGAAACCTTTCCCGATCACACGGTGTACCATCTTCTGGGTTTCTCATGCCTGTTTTCGATGTAGGAAGATGCCCTTGAAGCTGGAGATTTGGGACCCATGGGATGGGTACCATGCAGTAGTACTTGAAAGGGTCTGCGTTGGCTCACCCAACCTCACCGAACCTCTCAGCCCCAAGAGTGTCCACCCTTATGTCTCAATCAGCTGTGGGTCTAGATATGGTCAATCCAGGTTGCATCACAGCCCCTGAACGAATTTTGTAAGAATTTCTCTCTCTTTCACTGTCTTTGTTTCACGGGTTTTGAAAAGTAATTTATTTTTATAATGGGGTTTAGCTGCTTTTCACGGCTGTGTTTATGCCGCTTTACACCCCCTTGACTCACTTACAGAGAGATATCAATACATAGGTTTGAAGATTCTTACTAGTCAGATATATTCTTGTGCGGTGAATAGGGGGTGTTGAGTCCAGTTCACTGAAAAAGGAATAGGTCTTGTCTCTTACATATTGGGTTTATGGAACGGTATCTGAGATAATTTGAAACCCTTGTTTTATGCATCACCCCACCTCACCTTTCCCGTTCAGCAGCCATAGTGTGTTTCCTAAACGTGTGACTCTGTTCTGTTTTGCAAGTCAGTTCAAGTGTAGCGGTTTTTACATTCCCTCTCTAAGTGATATCTTAGGATAAGTGTCTTTTTCTGTGTGACTTATTTCACTTAGAATCGTCGTACCTAAATCCACTCATCGTGCTGCTACTAGCCTTATGACGTTGATTTCATGGCTGAGTGATATTCCATTGTACATGAGGACCACAACTTCTTTATCCATTTTTCTCTTTCCTAGGATATTTAAGGTGTAATGAAGTGGGGGTTCTTGTCAACAGAGCAGCCCTAAACTTTGGGGTGCCTGTGTCTTGCTGATTTTTAGTTTTCCCAATTTATACGCCTATGAGTGGAAGTGCCCTATGCTCTCCAAGCTGTGTTTTTTAGATGTTTGAGAACACACCGTACACTTCTCCAGAGTGGCTGTTGGCAATTTACATCCCACTCATCAGCCTGGCAAGGCTCCCATTTCTCCATGGCCGGTCCTGCATTTCTGGTTTGGACACTTTTTTCCGCATGGCCCTTTTGCCCGCTGGGAAGCGAGACTTCTTTGGAGCGCTGATTGGCCTTTCCAGGTTGCTTGGTTGGCCAAAAAGGGCGTATGCGTTTTTTCCTGAATATATTCAGGAAAAAACGCATACGCCCTTTTTGGCCAAGGGCATCATTGTCCACGTTTTGCCGCTTTTCATGTGCTTTCAAGGCGATTCGAATCTACCTCCTGAAATCTGTTTCCTGCAATTCTGCCTTGCTTTCAAAGCCTCTTCGTTGCCTTCCCTTAATATATTTGTGGACGAGAGGTATCATTTAAAACTCTGCAGGTTTGTGAATTGCAGTGCCCCTGAGCTCCATTTTTCAACTCGCTTTTTTGGGAGCTGGCCGCAAAAGCGCAGGATTGCTTCAGGCCCTCTTCTGGTTCTGGGGGGCAGGCTGAGCTTGTGCTTAATTCTTCTTCCTGATGGGAAAATAGAGTGACCTGTGCCTGTCCCAACACCTAGAGCTAGTCTCTCATTGGTTCCCCCTCTTCCCGTTCATCCTCAGGACAAATTGCAACCTGTACGGAACAGGAGGTTAAAGGTGCTGATTCTCCAAGGAGGGAGATGGCTAGTAAATCGGCTGGAATGGCGAACCCGAGCAAAGGAGATGAGAAATGAGGTGCGTTTTAGAAACCTTTCCCGATCACACGGTGTACCATCTTCTGGGTTTCTCATGCCTGTTTTCGATGTAGGAAGATGCCCTTGAAGCTGGAGATTTGGGACCCATGGGATGGGTACCATGCAGTAGTACTTGAAAGGGTCTGCGTTGGCTCACCCAACCTCACCGAACCTCTCAGCCCCAAGAGTGTCCACCCTTATGTCTCAATCAGCTGTGGGTCTAGATATGGTCAATCCAGGTTGCATCACAGCCCCTGAACGAATTTTGTAAGAATTTCTCTCTCTTTCACTGTCTTTGTTTCACGGGTTTTGAAAAGTAATTTATTTTTATAATGGGGTTTAGCTGCTTTTCACGGCTGTGTTTATGCCGCTTTACACCCCCTTGACTCACTTACAGAGAGATATCAATACATAGGTTTGAAGATTCTTACTAGTCAGATATATTCTTGTGCGGTGAATAGGGGGTGTTGAGTCCAGTTCACTGAAAAAGGAATAGGTCTTGTCTCTTACATATTGGGTTTATGGAACGGTATCTGAGATAATTTGAAACCCTTGTTTTATGCATCACCCCACCTCACCTTTCCCGTTCAGCAGCCATAGTGTGTTTCCTAAACGTGTGACTCTGTTCTGTTTTGCAAGTCAGTTCAAGTGTAGCGGTTTTTACATTCCCTCTCTAAGTGATATCTTAGGATAAGTGTCTTTTTCTGTGTGACTTATTTCACTTAGAATCGTCGTACCTAAATCCACTCATCGTGCTGCTACTAGCCTTATGACGTTGATTTCATGGCTGAGTGATATTCCATTGTACATGAGGACCACAACTTCTTTATCCATTTTTCTCTTTCCTAGGATATTTAAGGTGTAATGAAGTGGGGGTTCTTGTCAACAGAGCAGCCCTAAACTTTGGGGTGCCTGTGTCTTGCTGATTTTTAGTTTTCCCAATTTATACGCCTATGAGTGGAAGTGCCCTATGCTCTCCAAGCTGTGTTTTTTAGATGTTTCAGAACACACCGTACACTTCTCCAGAGTGGCTGTTGGCAATTTACATCCCACTCATCAGCCTGGCAAGGCTCCCATTTCTCCATGGCCGGTCCTGCATTTCTGGTTTGGACACTTTTTTCCGCATGGCCCTTTTGCCCGCTGGGAAGCGAGACTTCTTTGGTTCGCTGATTTACCTTTCCAGGTTGCTTGGTTGGCCAAAAAGGGCGTATGCGTTTTTTCCTGAATATATTCAGGAAAAAACGCATACGCCCTTTTTGGCCAAGGGCATCATTGTCCACGTTTTGTCGCTTTTCATGTGCTTTCAAGGCGATTCGAATCTACCTCCTGAAATCTGTTTCCTGCAATTCTGCCTTGCTTTCAAAGCCTCTTCGTTGCCTTCCCTTAATATATTTGTGGACGAGAGGTATCATTTAAAACTCTGCAGGTTTGTGAATTGCAGTGCCCCTGAGCTCCATTTTTCAACTCGCTTTTTTGGGAGCTGGCCGCAAAAGCGCAGGATTGCTTCAGGCCTTCTTCTGGTTCTGGGGGGCAGGCTGAGCTTGTGCTTAATTCTTCTTCCTGATGGGAAAATAGAGTGACCTGTGCCTGTCCCAACACCTAGAGCTAGTCTCTCATTGGTTCCCCCTCTTCCCGTTCATCCTCAGGACAAATTGCAACCTGTACGGAACAGGAGGTTAAAGGTGCTGATTCTCCAAGGAGGGAGATGGCTAGTAAATCGGCTGGAATGGCGAACCCGAGCAAAGGAGATGAGAAATGAGGTGCGTTTTAGAAACCTTTCCCGATCACACCGTGTACCATCTTCTGGGTTTCTCATGCCTGTTTTCGACATAGGAAGATGCCCTTGAAGCTGGAGATTTGGGACCCATGGGATGGGTACCATGCAGTATTACTTGAAAGGGTCTGCGTTGGCTCACCCAACCTCACCGAACCTCTCAGCCCCAAGAGTGTCCACCCTTATGTCTCAATCAGCTGTGGGTCTAGATATGGTCAATCCAGGTTGCATCACAGCCCCTGAACGAATTTTGTAAGGATTTCTCTCTCTTTCACTGTCTTTGTTTCACGGGTTTTGAAAAGTAATTTATTTTTATAATGGGGTTTAGCTGCTTTTCACGGCTGTGTTTATGCCGCTTTACACCCCCTTGACTCACTCACAGAGAGATATCAATACATAGGTTTGAAGATTCTTACTAGTCAGATATATTCTTGTGTGGTGAATAGGGGGTGTTGAGTCCAGTTCACTGAAAAAGGAATAGGTCTTGTCTCTTACATATTGGGTTTATGGAACGGTATCGGAGCTAATTTGAAACCCTTGTTTTATGCATCACCCCACCTCACCTTGCCCGTTCAGCAGCCATAGTGTGTTTTCTAAACGTGTGACTCTGTTCTGTTTTGTAATTCAGTTCAAGTGTAGCGGTTTTTACATTCCCTCTCTAAGTGATATCTTATGATAAGTGTCTTTTTCTGTGTGACTTATTTCACTTAGAAACGTCGTACCTAAATCCACTCATCGTGCTGCTACTAGCCTTATGACGTTGATTTCATGGCTGAGTGATATTCCATTGTACATGAGGACCACAACTTCTTTATCCATTTTTCTCTTTCCTAGGATATTGAAGGTGTAATGAAGTGGGGGTTCTTGTCAACAGAGCAGCCCTAAACTTTGGGGTGCCTGTGTCTTGCTGATTTTTAGTTTTCCCAATTTATACGCCCATGAGTGGAAGTGCCCTATGCTCTCCAAGCTGTGTTTTTTAGATGTTTCAGAACACACCGTACACTTCTCCAGAGTGGCTGCTGGCAATTTACATCCCACCCATCAGCGTAGCAAGGCTCCCATTTCTCCATGGCCGGTCCTGCATTTCTGGTTTGGACACTTTTTTCCGCATGGCCCTTTTGCCCGCTGGGAAGCAAGACTTCTTTGGAGCGCTGATTGGCCTTTCCAGGTTGCTTGGTTGGCCAAAAAGGGCGTATGCGTTTTTTCCTGAATATATTCAGGAAAAAACGCATACGCCCTTTTTGGCCAAGGGCATCATTGTCCACGTTTTGCCGCTTTTCATGTGCTTTCAAGGCGATTCGAATCTACCTCCTGAAATCTGTTTCCTGCAATTCTGCCTTACTTTCAAAGCCTCTTCGTTGCCTTCCCTTAATATATTTGTGGACGAGAGGTATCATTTAAAACTCTGCAGGTTTGTGAATTGCAGTGCCCCTGAGCTCCATTTTTCAACTCGCTTTTTTGGGAGCTGGCCGCAAAAGCGCAGGATTGCTTCAGGCCCTCTTCTGGTTCTGGGGGGCAGGCTGAGCTTGTGCTTAATTCTTCTTCCTGATGGGAAAATAGAGTGACCTGTGCCTGTCCCAACACCTAGAGCTAGTCTCTCATTGGTTCCCCCTCTTCCCGTTAATCCTCAGGACAAATTGCAACCTGTACGGAACAGGAGGTTAAAGGTGCTGATTCTCCAAGGAGGGAGATGGCTAGTAAATCGGCTGGAATGGCGAACCCGAGCAAAGGAGATGAGAAATGAGGTGCGTTTTAGAATCCTTTCCCGATCACACGGTGTACCATCTTCTGGGTTTCTCATGCCTCTTTTCGATGTAGGAAGATGCCCTTGAAGCTGGAGATTTGGGACCCATGGGATGGGTACCATGCAGTAGTACTTGAAAGGGTCTGCGTTGGCTCACCCAACCTCACCGAACCTCTCAGCCCCAAGAGTGTCCACCCTTATGTCTCAATCAGCTGTGGGTCTAGATATGGTCAATCCAGGTTGCATCACAGCCCGTGAACGAATTTTGTAAGAATTTCTCTCTCTTTCACTGTCTTTGTTTCACGGGTTTTGAAAAGTAATTTATTTTTATAATGGGGTTTAGCTGCTTTTCACGGCTGTGTTTATGCCGCTTTACACCCCCTTGACTCACTCACAGAGAGATATCAATACATAGGTTTGAAGATTCTTACTAGTCAGATATATTCTTGTGCGGTGAATAGGGGGTGTTGAGTCCAGTTCACTGAAAAAGGAATAGGTCTTGTCTCTTACATATTGGGTTTATGGAACGGTATCGGAGCTAATTTGAAACCCTTGTTTTATGCATCACCCCACCTCACCTTTCCCGTTCAGCAGCCATAGTGTGTTTCCTAAACGTGTGACTCTGTTCTGTTTTGCAATTCAGTTCAAGTGTAGCGGTTTTTACATTCCCTCTCTAAGTGATATCTTAGGATAAGTGTCTTTTTCTTTGTGACTTATTTCACTTAGAATCGTCGTACCTAAATCCACTCATCGTGCTGCTACTAGCCTTATGACGTTGATTTCATGGCTGAGTGATATTCCATTGTACAGGAGGACCACAACTTCTTTATCCATTTTTCTCTTTCCTAGGATATTTAAGGTGTAATGAAGTGGGGGTTCTTGTCAACAGAGCAGCCCTAAACTTTGGGGTGCCTGTGTCTTGCTGATTTTTAGTTTTCCCAATTTATACGGCCATGAGTGGAAGTGCCCTATGCTCTCCAAGCTGTGTTTTTTAGATGTTTCAGAACACACCGTACACTTCTCCAGCGTGGCTGTTGGCAATTTACATCCCACCCATCAGCGTAGCAAGGCTCCCATTTCTCCATGGCCGGTCCTGCATTTCTGGTTTGGACACATTTTTCCGCATGGCCCTTTTGCCCGCTGGGAAGCGAGACTTCTTTGGAGCGCTGATTGGCCTTTCCAGGTTGCTTGGTTGGCCAAAAAGGGCGTATGCGTTTTTTCCTGAATATATTCAGGAAAAAACGCATACGCCCTTTTTGGCCAAGGGCATCATTGTCCACGTTTTGCCGCTTTTCATGTGCTTTCAAGGCGATTCGAATCTACCTCCTGAAATCTGTTTCCTGCAATTCTGCCTTGCTTTCAAAGCCTCTTCGTTGCCTTCCCTTAATATATTTGTGGACGAGAGGTATCATTTAAAACTCTGCAGGTTTGTGAATTGCAGGGCCCCTGAGCTCCATTTTTCAACTCGCTTTTTTGGGAGCTGGCCGCAAAAGCGCAGGATTGCTTCAGGCCCTCTTCTGGTTCTGGGGGGCAGGCTGAGCTTGTGCTTAATTCTTCTTCCTGATCGGAAAATAGAGTGACCTGTGCCTGTCCCAACACCTAGAGCTAGACTCTCATTGGTTCCCCCTCTTCCCGTTCATCCTCAGGACAAATTGCAACCTGTACGGAACAGGAGGTTAAAGGTGCTGATTCTCCAAGGAGGGAGATGGCTAGTAAATCGGCTGGAATGGCGAACCCGAGCAAAGGAGATGAGAAATGAGGTGCGTTTTAGAAACCTTTCCCAATCACACCGTGTACCATCTTCTGGGTTTCTCATGCCTGTTTTCGACGTAGGAAGATGCCCTTGAACCTGGAGATTTGGGACCCATGGGATGGGTACCATGCAGTATTACTTGAAAGGGTCTGCGTTGGCTCACCCAACCTCACCGAACCTCTCAGCCCCAAGAGTGTCCACCCTTATGTCTCAATCAGCTGTGGGTCTAGATATGGTCAATCCAGGTTGCATCACAGCCCCTGAACGAATTTTTAAGAATTTCTCTCTCTTTCACTGTCTTTGTTTCACGGGTTTTGAAAAGTAATTTATTTTTATGATGGGGTTTAGCTGCTTTTCACGGCTGTGTTTATGCCGCTTTACACCCCCTTGACTCACTTACAGAGAGATATCAATACATAGGTTTGAAGATTCTTACTAGTCAGATATATTCTTGTGCGGTGAATAGGGGGTGTTGAGTCCAGTTCACTGAAAAAGGAATAGGTCTTGTCTCTTACATATTGGGTTTATGGAACGGTATCTGAGCTAATTTGAAACCCTTGTTTTATGCATCACCCCACCTCACCTTTCCCGATCAGCAGCCATAGTGTGTTTCCTAAACGTGTGACTCTGTTCTGTTTTGCAATTCAGTTCAAGTGTAGCGGTTTTTACATTCCCTCTAAAAGTGATATCTTATGATAAGTGTCTTTTTCTGTGTGACTTATTTCACTTAGAATTGTCGTACCTAAATCCACTCATCGTGCTGCTACTAGCCTTATGACGTGGATTTCATGGCTGAGTGATATTCCATTGTACATGAGGACCACAACTTCTTTATCCATTTTTCTCTTTCCTAGGATATTTAAGGTGTAATGAAGTGGGGGTTCTTGTCAACAGAGCAGCCCTAAACTTTGGGGTGCCTGTGTCTTGCTGATTTTTAGTTTTCCCAATTTATACGCCCATGAGTGGAAGTGCCCTATGCTGTCCAAGCTGTGTTTTTTAGATGTTTCAGAACACACCGTACACTTCCCCAGAGTGGCTGTTGGCAATTTACATCCCACCCATCAGCGTAGCAAGGCTCCCATTTCTCCATGGCCGGTCCTGCATTTCTGGTTTGGACACTTTTTTCCGCATGGCCCTTTTGCCCGCTGGGAAGCGAGACTTCTTTGGAGCGCTGATTGGCCTTTCCAGGTTGCTTGGTTGGCCAAAAAGGGCGTATGCGTTTTTTCCTGAATATATTCAGGAAAAAACGCATACGCCCTTTTTGGCCAAGGGCATCATTGTCCACGTTTTGCCGCTTTTCATGTGCTTTCAAGGCGATTCGAATCTACCTCCTGAAATCTGTTTCCTGCAATTCTGCCTTGCTTTCAAAGCCTCTTCGTTGCCTTCCCTTAATATATTTGTGGACGAGAGGTATCATTTAAATCTCTGTAGGTTTGTGAATTGCAGGGCCCCTGAGCTCCATTTTTCAACTCGCTTTTTTGGGAGCTGGCCGCAAAAGCGCAGGATTACTTCAGGCCCTCTTCTGGTTCTGGGGGGCAGGCTGAGCTTGTGCTTAATTCTTCTTCCTGATGGGAAAATAGAGTGACCTGTGCCTGTCCCAACACCTAGAGCTAGTCTCTCATTGGTTCCCCCTCTTCCCGTTCATCCTCAGGACAAATTGCAACCTGTACGGAACAGGAGGTTAAAGGTGCTGATTCTCCAAGGAGGGAGATGGCTAGTAAATCGGCTGGAATGGCGAACCCGAGCAAAGGAGATGAGAAATGAGGTGCGTTTTAGAAACCTTTCCCGATCACACCGTGTACCATCTTCTGGGTTTCTCATGCCTGTTTTCGACGTAGGAAGATGCCCTTGAACCTGGAGATTTGGGACCCATGGGATGGGTACCATGCAGTATTACTTGAAAGGGTCTCCGTTGGCTCACCCAACCTCACCGAACCTCTCAGCCCCAAGAGTGTCCACCCTTATGTCTCAATCAGCTGTGGGTCTAGATATGGTCAATCCAGGTTGCATCACAGCCCCTGAACGAATTTTGTAAGAATTTCTCTCTCTTTCACTGTCTTTGTTTCACGGGTTTTGAAAAGTAATTTATTTTTATAATGGGGTTTAGCTGCTTTTCACGGCTGTGTTTATGCCGCTTTACACCCCCTTGACTCACTCACAGAGAGATATCAATACATAGGTTTGAAGATTCTTACTAGTCAGATATATTCTTGTGCGGTGAATAGGGGGTGTTGAGTCCAGTTCACTGAAAAAGGAATAGGTCTTGTCTCTTACATATTGGGTTTATGGAACGGTATCGGAGCTAATTTGAAACCCTTGTTTTATGCATCACCCCACCTCACCTTGCCCGTTCAGCAGCCATAGTGTGTTTCCTAAACGTGTGACTCTGTTCTGTTTTGCAATTCATTTCAAGTGTAGCGGTTTTTACATTCCCTCTCTAAGTGATATCTTATGATAAGTGTCTTTTTCTGTGTGACTTATTTCACTTAGAATCGTCGTACGTAAATCCACTCATCGTGCTGCTACTAGCCTTATGACGTGGATTTCATGGCTGAGTGATATTCCATTGTACATGAGGACCACAACTTCTTTACCCATTTTTCTCTTTCCTAGGATATTTAAGGTGTAATGAAGTGGGGGTTCTTGTCAACAGAGCAGCCCTAAACTTTGGGGTGCCTGTGTCTTGCTGATTTTTAGTTTTCCCAATTTATACGCCCATGAGTGGAAGTGCCCTATGCTCTCCAAGCTGTGTTTTTTAGATGTTTCAGAACACACCATACACTTCTCCAGAGTGGCTGTTGGCAATTTACATCCCACCCATCAGCGTAGCAAGGCTCCCATTTCTCCATGGCCGGTCCTGCATTTCTGGTTTGGACACTTTTTTCCGCATGGCCCTTTTGCCCGCTGGGAAGCGAGACTTCTTTGGAGCGCTGATT
Source organism: Balaenoptera acutorostrata (assembly GCF_949987535.1). Taxonomy (NCBI): domain Eukaryota; kingdom Metazoa; phylum Chordata; class Mammalia; order Artiodactyla; family Balaenopteridae; genus Balaenoptera; species Balaenoptera acutorostrata. The sequence continues at coordinate 26,754 of NW_026646681.1, forward strand.
GGCCTTTCCAGGTTGCTTGGTTGGCCAAAAAGGGCGTATGCGTTTTTTCCTGAATATATTCAGGAAAAAACGCATACGCCCTTTTTGGCCAAGGGCATCATTGTCCACGTTTTGCCGCTTTTCATGTGCTTTCAAGGCGATTCGAATCTACCTCCTGAAATCTGTTTCCTGCAATTCTGCCTTGCTTTCAAAGCCTCTTCGTTGCCTTCCCTTAATATATTTGTGGACGAGAGGTATCATTTAAAACTCTGCAGGTTTGTGAATTGCAGTGCCCCTGAGCTCCATTTTTCAACTCGCTTTTTAGGGAGCTGGCCGCAAAAGCGCAGGATTGCTTCAGGCCCTCTTCTGGTTCTGGGGGGCAGGCTGAGCTTGTGCTTAATTCTTCTTCCTGATGGGAAAATAGAGTGACCTGTGCCTGTCCCAACACCTAGAGCTAGTCTCTCATTGGTTCCCCCTCTTCCCGTTCATCCTCAGGACAAATTGCAACCTGTACGGAACAGGAGGTTAAAGGTGCTGATTCTCCAAGGAGGGAGATGGCTAGTAAATCGGCTGGAATGGCGAACCCGAGCAAAGGAGATGAGAAATGAGGTGCGTTTTAGAAACCTTTCCCGATCACACGGTGTACCATCTTCTGGGTTTCTCATGCCTGTTTTCGATGTAGGAAGATGCCCTTGAACCTGGAGATTTGGGACCCATGGGATGGGTACCATGCAGTATTACTTGAAAGGGTCTGCGTTGGCTCACCCAACCTCACCGAACCTCTCAGCCCCAAGAGTGTCCACCCTTATGTCTCAATCAGCTGTGGGTCTAGATATGGTCATTCCAGGTTGCATCACAGCCCCTGAACGAATTTTGTAAGAATTTCTCTCTCTTTCACTGTCTTTGTTTCACGGGTTTTGAAAAGTAATTTATTTTTATAATGGGGTTTAGCTGCTTTTCACGGCTGTGTTTATGCCGCTTTACACCCCCTTGACTCACTCACAGAGAGATATCAATACATAGGTTTGAAGATTCTTACTAGTCAGATATATTCTTGTGCGGTGAATAGGGGGTGTTGTGTCCAGTTCACTGAAAAAGGAATAGGTCTTGTCTCTTACATATTGGGTTTATGGAACGGTATCAGAGCTAATTTGAAACCCTTGTTTTATGCATCACCCCACCTCACCTTGCCCGTTCAGCAGCCATAGTGTGTTTCCTAAACGTGTGACTCTGTTCTGTTTTGCAATTCAGTTCAAGTGTAGCGGTTTTTACATTCCCTCTCTAAGTGATATCTTAGGATAAGTGTCTTTTTCTGTGTGACTTATTTCACTTAGAATCGACGTACGTAAATCCACTCATCGTGCTGCTACTAGCCTTATGACGTGGATTTCATGGCTGAGTGATATTCCATTGTACATGAGGACCACAACTTCTTTACCCATTTTTCTCTTTCCTAGGATATTTAAGGTGTAATGAAGTGGGGGTTCTTGTCAACAGAGCAGCCCTAAACTTTGGGGTGCCTGTGTCTTGCTGATTTTTAGTTTTCCCAATTTATACGCCCATGAGTGGAAGTGCCCTATGCTCTCCAAGCTGTGTTTTTTAGATGTTTCAGAACACACCGTACACTTCTCCAGAGTGGCTGTTGGCAATTTACATCCCACCCATCAGCGTAGCAAGGCTCCCATTTCTCCATGGCCGGTCCTGCATTTCTGGTTTGGACACTTTTTTCCGCATGGCCCTTTTGCCCGCTGGGAAGCGAGACTTCTTTGGAGCGCTGATTGGCCTTTCCAGGTTGCTTGGTTGGCCAAAAAGGGCGTATGCGTTTTTTCCTGAATATATTCAGGAAAAAACGCATACGCCCTTTTTGGCCAAGGGCATCATTGTCCACGTTTTGCCGCTTTTCATGTGCTTTCAAGGCGATTCGAATCTACCTCCTGAAATCTGTTTCCTGCAATTCTGCCTTGCTTTCAAAGCCTCTTCGTTGCCTTCCCTTAATATATTTGTGGACGAGAGGTATCATTTAAAACTCTGCAGGTTTGTGAATTGCAGTGCCCCTGAGCTCCATTTTTCAACTCGCTTTTTAGGGAGCTGGCCGCAAAAGCGCAGGATTGCTTCAGGCCCTCTTCTGGTTCTGGGGGGCAGGCTGAGCTTGTGCTTAATTCTTCTTCCTGATGGGAAAATAGAGTGACCTGTGCCTGTCCCAACACCTAGAGCTAGTCTCTCATTGGTTCCCCCTCTTCCCGTTCATCCTCAGGACAAATTGCAACCTGTACGGAACAGGAGGTTAAAGGTGCTGATTCTCCAAGGAGTGAGATGGCTAGTAAATCGGCTGGAATGTCGAACCCGAGCAAAGGAGATGAGAAATGAGGTGCGTTTTAGAAACCTTTCCCGATCACACGGTGTACCATCTTCTGGGTTTCTCATGCCTGTTTTCGACGTAGGAAGATGCCCTTGAACCTGGAGATTTGGGACCCATGGGATGGGTACCATGCAGTATTACTTGAAAGGGTCTGCGTTGGCTCACCCAACCTCACCGAACCTCTCAGCCCCAAGAGTGTCCACCCTTATGTCTCAATCAGCTGTGGGTCTAGATATGGTCAATCCAGGTTGCATCACAGCCCCTGAACGAATTTTGTAAGAATTTCTCTCTCTTTCACTGTCTTTGTTTCACGGGTTTTGAAAAGTAATTTATTTTTATAATCGGGTTTAGCTGCTTTTCACGGCTGTGTTTATGCCGCTTTACACCCCCTTGACTCACTCACAGAGAGATATCAATACATAGGTTTGAAGATTCTTCCTAGTCAGATATATTCTTGTGCGGTGAATAGGGGGTTTTGAGTCCAGTTCACTGAAAAAGGAATAGGTCTTGTCTCTTACATATTGGGTTTATGGAACGGTATCAGAGCTAATTTGAAACCCTTGTTTTATGCATCACCCCACCTCACCTTGCCCGTTCAGCAGCCATAGTGTGTTTCCTAAACGTGTGACTCTGTTCTGTTTTGCAATTCAGTTCAAGTGTAGCGGTTTTTACATTCCCTCTCTAAGTGATATCTTAGGATAAGTGTCTTTTTCTGTGTGACTTATTTCACTTAGAATCGTCGTACGTAAATCCACTCATCGTGCTGCTACTAGCCTTATGACGTGGATTTCATGGCTGAGTGATATTCCATTGTACATGAGGACCACAACTTCTTTACCCATTTTTCTCTTTCCTAGGATATTTAAGGTGTAATGAAGTGGGGGTTCTTGTCAACAGAGCAGCCCTAAACTTTGGGGTGCCTGTGTCTTGCTGATTTTTAGTTTTCCCAATTTATACGCCCATGAGTGGAAGTGCCCTATGCTCTCCAAGCTGTGTTTTTTAGATGTTTCAGAACACACCGTACACTTCTCCAGAGTGGCTGTTGGCAATTTACATCCCACCCATCAGCGTAGCAAGGCTCCCATTTCTCCATGGCCGGTCCTGCATTTCTGGTTTGGACACTTTTTTCCGCATGGCCCTTTTGCCCGCTGGGAAGCGAGACTTCTTTGGAGCGCTGATTGGCCTTTCCAGGTTGCTTGGTTGGCCAAAAAGGGCGTATGCGTTTTTTCCTGAATATATTCAGGAAAAAACGCATACGCCCTTTTTGGCCAAGGGCATCATTGTCCACGTTTTGCCGCTTTTCATGTGCTTTCAAGGCGATTCGAATCTACCTCCTGAAATCTGTTTCCTGCAATTCTGCCTTGCTTTCAAAGCCTCTTCGTTGCCTTCCCTTAATATATTTGTGGACGAGAGGTATCATTTAAAACTCTGCAGGTTTGTGAATTGCAGTGCCCCTGAGCTCCATTTTTCAACTCGCTTTTTAGGGAGCTGGCCGCAAAAGCGCAGGATTGCTTCAGGCCCTCTTCTGGTTCTGGGGGGCAGGCTGAGCTTGTGCTTAATTCTTCTTCCTGATGGGAAAATAGAGTGACCTGTGCCTGTCCCAACACCTAGAGCTAGTCTCTCATTGGTTCCCCCTCTTCCCGTTCATTCTCAGGACAAATTGCAACCTGTACGGAACAGGAGGTTAAAGGTGCTGATTCTCCAAGGAGGGAGATGGCTAGTAAATCGGCTGGAATGGCGAACCCGAGCAAAGGAGATGAGAAATGAGGTGCGTTTTAGAAACCTTTCCCGATCACACGGTGTACCATCTTCTGGGTTTCTCATGCCTGTTTTCGACGTAGGAAGATGCCCTTGAACCTGGAGATTTGGGACCCATGGGATGGGTACCATGCAGTATTACTTGAAAGGGTCTGCGTTGGCTCACCCAACCTCACCGAACCTCTCAGCCCCAAGAGTGTCCACCCTTATGTCTCAATCAGCTGTGGGTCTAGATATGGTCAATCCAGGTTGCATCACAGCCCCTGAACGAATTTTGTAAGAATTTCTCTCTCTTTCACTGTCTTTGTTTCACGGGTTTTGAAAAGTAATTTATTTTTATAATGGGGTTTAGCTGCTTTTCACGGCTGTGTTTATGCCGCTTTACACCCCCTTGACTCACTCACAGAGAGATATCAATACATAGGTTTGAAGATTCTTACTAGTCAGATATATTCTTGTGCGGTGAATAGGGGGTGTTGAGTCCAGTTCACTGAAAAAGGAATAGGTCTTGTCTCTTACATCTTGGGTTTATGGAACGGTATCAGAGCTAATTTGAAACCCTTGTTTTATGCATCACCCCACCTCACCTTGCCCGTTCAGCAGCCATAGTGTGTTTCCTAAACGTGTGACTCTGTTCTGTTTTGCAATTCAGTTCAAGTGTAGCGGTTTTTACATTCCCTCTCTAAGTGATATCTTAGGATAAGTGTCTTTTTCTGTGTGACTTATTTCACTTAGAATCGACGTACGTAAATCCACTCATCGTGCTGCTACTAGCCTTATGACGTGGATTTCATGGCTGAGTGATATTCCATTGTACATGAGGACCACAACTTCTTTACCCATTTTTCTCTTTCCTAGGATATTGAAGGTGTAATGAAGTGGGGGTTCTTGTCAACAGAGCAGCCCTAAACTTTGGGGTGCCTGTGTCTTGCTGATTTTTAGTTTTCCCAATTTATACGCCCATGAGTGGAAGTGCCCTATGCTCTCCAAGCTGTGTTTTTTAGATGTTTCAGAACACACCGTACACTTCTCCAGAGTGGCTGTTGGCAATTTACATCCCACCCATCAGCGTAGCAAGGCTCCCATTTCTCCATGGCCGGTCCTGCATTTCTGGTTTGGACACTTTTTTCCGCATGGCCCTTTTGCCCGCTGGGAAGCGAGACTTCTTTGGAGCGCTGATTGGCCTTTCCAGGTTGCTTGGTTGGCCAAAAAGGGCGTATGCGTTTTTTCCTGAATATATTCAGGAAAAAACGCATACGCCCTTTTTGGCCAAGGGCATCATTGTCCACGTTTTGCCGCTTTTCATGTGCTTTCAAGGCGATTCGAATCTACCTCCTGAAATCTGTTTCCTGCAATTCTGCCTTGCTTTCAAAGCCTCTTCGTTGCCTTCCCTTAATATATTTGTGGACGAGAGGTATCATTTAAAACTCTGCAGGTTTGTGAATTGCAGTGCCCCTGAGCTCCATTTTTCAACTCGCTTTTTAGGGAGCTGGCCGCAAAAGCGCAGGATTGCTTCAGGCCCTCTTCTGGTTCTGGGGGGCAGGCTGAGCTTGTGCTTAATTCTTCTTCCTGATGGGAAAATAGAGTGACCTGTGCCTGTCCCAACACCTAGAGCTAGTCTCTCATTGGTTCCCCCTCTTCCCGTTCATCCTCAGGACAAATTGCAACCTGTACGGAACAGGAGGTTAAAGGTGCTGATTCTCCAAGGAGGGAGATGGCTAGTAAATCGGCTGGAATGGCGAACCCGAGCAAAGGAGATGAGAAATGAGGTGCGTTTTAGAAACCTTTCCCGATCACACGGTGTACCATCTTCTGGGTTTCTCATGCCTGTTTTCGACGTAGGAAGATGCCCTTGAACCTGGAGATTTGGGACCCATGGGATGGGTACCATGCAGTATTACTTGAAAGGGTCTGCGTTGGCTCACCCAACCTCACCGAACCTCTCAGCCCCAAGAGTGTCCACCCTTATGTCTCAATCAGCTGTGGGTCTAGATATGGTCAATCCAGGTTGCATCACAGCCCCTGAACGAATTTTGTAAGAATTTCTCTCTCTTTCACTGTCTTTGTTTCACGGGTTTTGAAAAGTAATTTATTTTTATAATGGGGTTTAGCTGCTTTTCACGGCTGTGTTTATGCCGCTTTACACCCCCTTGACTCACTCACAGAGAGATATCAATACATAGGTTTGAAGATTCTTACTAGTCAGATATATTCTTGTGCGGTGAATAGGGGGTTTTGAGTCCAGTTCACTGAAAAAGGAATAGGTCTTGTCTCTTACATATTGGGTTTATGGAACGGTATCAGAGCTAATTTGAAACCCTTGTTTTATGCATCACCCCACCTCACCTTGCCCGTTCAGCAGCCATAGTGTGTTTCCTAAACGTGTGACTCTGTTCTGTTTTGCAATTCAGTTCAAGTGTAGCGGTTTTTACATTCCCTCTCTAAGTGATATCTTAGGATAAGTGTCTTTTTCTGTGTGACTTATTTCACTTAGAATCGTCGTACGTAAATCCACTCATCGTGCTGCTACTAGCCTTATGACGTGGATTTCATGGCTGAGTGATATTCCATTGTACATGAGGACCACAACTTCTTTACCCATTTTTCTCTTTCCTAGGATATTTAAGGTGTAATGAAGTGGGGGTTCTTGTCAACAGAGCAGCCCTAAACTTTGGGGTGCCTGTGTCTTGCTGATTTTTAGTTTTCCCAATTTATACGCCCATGAGTGGAAGTGCCCTATGCTCTCCAAGCTGTGTTTTTTAGATGTTTCAGAACACACCGTACACTTCTCCAGAGTGGCTGTTGGCAATTTACATCCCACCCATCAGCGTAGCAAGGCTCCCATTTCTCCATGGCCGGTCCTGCATTTCTGGTTTGGACACTTTTTTCCGCATGGCCCTTTTGCCCGCTGGGAAGCGAGACTTCTTTGGAGCGCTGATTGGCCTTTCCAGGTTGCTTGGTTGGCCAAAAAGGGCGTATGCGTTTTTTCCTGAATATATTCAGGAAAAAACGCATACGCCCTTTTTGGCCAAGGGCATCATTGTCCACGTTTTGCCGCTTTTCATGTGCTTTCAAGGCGATTCGAATCTACCTCCTGAAATCTGTTTCCTGCAATTCTGCCTTGCTTTCAAAGCCTCTTCGTTGCCTTCCCTTAATATATTTGTGGACGAGAGGTATCATTTAAAACTCTGCAGGTTTGTGAATTGCAGTGCCCCTGAGCTCCATTTTTCAACTCGCTTTTTAGGGAGCTGGCCGCAAAAGCGCAGGATTGCTTCAGGCCCTCTTCTGGTTCTGGGGGGCAGGCTGAGCTTGTGCTTAATTCTTCTTCCTGATGGGAAAATAGAGTGACCTGTGCCTGTCCCAACACCTAGAGCTAGTCTCTCATTGGTTCCCCCTCTTCCCGTTCATTCTCAGGACAAATTGCAACCTGTACGGAACAGGAGGTTAAAGGTGCTGATTCTCCAAGGAGGGAGATGGCTAGTAAATCGGCTGGAATGGCGAACCCGAGCAAAGGAGATGAGAAATGAGGTGCGTTTTAGAAACCTTTCCCGATCACACGGTGTACCATCTTCTGGGTTTCTCATGCCTGTTTTCGACGTAGGAAGATGCCCTTGAACCTGGAGATTTGGGACCCATGGGATGGGTACCATGCAGTATTACTTGAAAGGGTCTGCGTTGGCTCACCCAACCTCACCGAACCTCTCAGCCCCAAGAGTGTCCACCCTTATGTCTCAATCAGCTGTGGGTCTAGATATGGTCAATCCAGGTTGCATCACAGCCCCTGAACGAATTTTGTAAGAATTTCTCTCTCTTTCACTGTCTTTGTTTCACGGGTTTTGAAAAGTAATTTATTTTTATAATGGGGTTTAGCTGCTTTTCACGGCTGTGTTTATGCCGCTTTACACCCCCTTGACTCACTCACAGAGAGATATCAATACATAGGTTTGAAGATTCTTACTAGTCAGATATATTCTTGTGCGGTGAATAGGGGGTGTTGAGTCCAGTTCACTGAAAAAGGAATAGGTCTTGTCTCTTACATCTTGGGTTTATGGAACGGTATCGGAGCTAATTTGAAACCCTTGTTTTATGCATCACCCCACCTCACCTTGCCCGTTCAGCAGCCATAGTGTGTTTCCTAAACGTGTGACTCTGTTCTGTTTTGCAATTCAGTTCAAGTGTAGCGGTTTTTACATTCCCTCTCTAAGTGATATCTTAGGATAAGTGTCTTTTTCTGTGTGACTTATTTCACTTAGAATCGACGTACGTAAATCCACTCATCGTGCTGCTACTAGCCTTATGACGTGGATTTCATGGCTGAGTGATATTCCATTGTACATGAGGACCACAACTTCTTTACCCATTTTTCTCTTTCCTAGGATATTTAAGGTGTAATGAAGTGGGGGTTCTTGTCAACAGAGCAGCCCTAAACTTTGGGGTGCCTGTGTCTTGCTGATTTTTAGTTTTCCCAATTTATACGCCCATGAGTGGAAGTGCCCTATGCTCTCCAAGCTGTGTTTTTTAGATGTTTCAGAACACACCGTACACTTCTCCAGAGTGGCTGTTGGCAATTTACATCCCACCCATCAGCGTAGCAAGGCTCCCATTTCTCCATGGCCGGTCCTGCATTTCTGGTTTGGACACTTTTTTCCGCATGGCCCTTTTGCCCGCTGGGAAGCGAGACTTCTTTGGAGCGCTGATTGGCCTTTCCAGGTTGCTTGGTTGGCCAAAAAGGGCGTATGCGTTTTTTCCTGAATATATTCAGGAAAAAACGCATACGCCCTTTTTGGCCAAGGGCATCATTGTCCACGTTTTGCCGCTTTTCATGTGCTTTCAAGGCGATTCGAATCTACCTCCTGAAATCTGTTTCCTGCAATTCTGCCTTGCTTTCAAAGCCTCTTCGTTGCCTTCCCTTAATATATTTGTGGACGAGAGGTATCATTTAAAACTCTGCAGGTTTGTGAATTGCAGTGCCCCTGAGCTCCATTTTTCAACTCGCTTTTTAGGGAGCTGGCCGCAAAAGCGCAGGATTGCTTCAGGCCCTCTTCTGGTTCTGGGGGGCAGGCTGAGCTTGTGCTTAATTCTTCTTCCTGATGGGAAAATAGAGTGACCTGTGCCTGTCCCAACACCTAGAGCTAGTCTCTCATTGGTTCCCCCTCTTCCCGTTCATCCTCAGGACAAATTGCAACCTGTACGGAACAGGAGGTTAAAGGTGCTGATTCTCCAAGGAGGGAGATGGCTAGTAAATCGGCTGGAATGGCGAACCCGAGCAAAGGAGATGAGAAATGAGGTGCGTTTTAGAAACCTTTCCCGATCACACGGTGTACCATCTTCTGGGTTTCTCATGCCTGTTTTCGACGTAGGAAGATGCCCTTGAACCTGGAGATTTGGGACCCATGGGATGGGTACCATGCAGTATTACTTGAAAGGGTCTGCGTTGGCTCACCCAACCTCACCGAAACTCTCAGCCCCAAGAGTGTCCACCCTTATGTCTCAATCAGCTGTGGGTCTAGATATGGTCAATCCAGGTTGCATCACAGCCCCTGAACGAATTTTGTAAGAATTTCTCTCTCTTTCACTGTCTTTGTTTCACGGGTTTTGAAAAGTAATTTATTTTTATAATGGGGTTTAGCTGCTTTTCACGGCTGTGTTTATGCCGCTTTACACCCCCTTGACTCACTCACAGAGAGATATCAATACATAGGTTTGAAGATTCTTACTAGTCAGATATATTCTTGTGCGGTGAATAGGGGGTTTTGAGTCCAGTTCACTGAAAAAGGAATAGGTCTTGTCTCTTACATATTGGGTTTATGGAACGGTATCAGAGCTAATTTGAAACCCTTGTTTTATGCATCACCCCACCTCACCTTGCCCGTTCAGCAGCCATAGTGTGTTTCCTAAACGTGTGACTCTGTTCTGTTTTGCAATTCAGTTCAAGTGTAGCGGTTTTTACATTCCCTCTCTAAGTGATATCTTAGGATAAGTGTCTTTTTCTGTGTGACTTATTTCACTTAGAATCGTCGTACGTAAATCCACTCATCGTGCTGCTACTAGCCTTATGACGTGGATTTCATGGCTGAGTGATATTCCATTGTACATGAGGACCACAACTTCTTTACCCATTTTTCTCTTTCCTAGGATATTTAAGGTGTAATGAAGTGGGGGTTCTTGTCAACAGAGCAGCCCTAAACTTTGGGGTGCCTGTGTCTTGCTGATTTTTAGTTTTCCCAATTTATACGCCCATGAGTGGAAGTGCCCTATGCTCTCCAAGCTGTGTTTTTTAGATGTTTCAGAACACACCGTACACTTCTCCAGAGTGGCTGTTGGCAATTTACATCCCACCCATCAGCGTAGCAAGGCTCCCATTTCTCCATGGCTGGTCCTGCATTTCTGGTTTGGACACTTTTTTCCGCATGGCCCTTTTGCCCGCTGGGAAGCGAGACTTCTTTGGAGCGCTGATTGGCATTTCCAGGTGGCTTGGTTGGCCAAAAAGGGCGTATGCGTTTTTTCCTGAATATATTCAGGAAAAAACGCATACGCCCTTTTTGGCCAAGGGCATCATTGTCCACGTTTTGCCGCTTTTCATGTGCTTTCAAGGCGATTCGAATCTACCTCCTGAAATCTGTTTCCTGCAATTCTGCCTTGCTTTCAAAGCCTCTTCGTTGCCTTCCCTTAATATATTTGTGGACGAGAGGTATCATTTAAAACTCTGCAGGTTTGTGAATTGCAGTGCCCCTGAGCTCCATTTTTCAACTCGCTTTTTAGGGAGCTGGCCGCAAAAGCGCAGGATTGCTTCAGGCCCTCTTCTGGTTCTGGGGGGCAGGCTGAGCTTGTGCTTAATTCTTCTTCCTGATGGGAAAATAGAGTGACCTGTGCCTGTCCCAACACCTAGAGCTAGTCTCTCATTGGTTCCCCCTCTTCCCGTTCATTCTCAGGACAAATTGCAACCTGTACGGAACAGGAGGTTAAAGGTGCTGATTCTCCAAGGAGGGAGATGGCTAGTAAATCGGCTGGAATGGCGAACCCGAGCAAAGGAGATGAGAAATGAGGTGCGTTTTAGAAACCTTTCCCGATCACACGGTGTACCATCTTCTGGGTTTCTCATGCCTGTTTTCGACGTAGGAAGATGCCCTTGAACCTGGAGATTTGGGACCCATGGGATGGGTACCATGCAGTAGTACTTGAAAGGGTCTGTGTTGGCTCACCCAACCTCACCGAACCTCTCAGCCCCAAGAGTGTCCACCCTTATGTCTCAATCAGCTGTGGGTCTAGATATGGTCAATCCAGGTTGCATCACAGCCCCTGAACGAATTTTGTAAGAATTTCTCTCTCTTTCACTGTCTTTGTTTCACGGGTTTTGAAAAGTAATTTATTTTTATAATGGGGTTTAGCTGCTTTTCACGGCTGTGTTTATGCCGCTTTACACCCCCTTGACTCACTCACAGAGAGATATCAATACATAGGTTTGAAGATTCTTACTAGTCAGATATATTCTTGTGCGGTGAATAGGGGGTGTTGTGTCCAGTTCACTGAAAAAGGAATAGGTCTTGTCTCTTACATCTTGGGTTTATGGAACGGTATCGGAGCTAATTTGAAACCCTTGTTTTATGCATCACCCCACCTCACCTTGCCCGTTCAGCAGCCATAGTGTGTTTCCTAAACGTGTGACTCTGTTCTGTTTTGCAATTCAGTTCAAGTGTAGCGGTTTTTACATTCCCTCTCTAAGTGATATCTTAGGATAAGTGTCTTTTTCTGTGTGACTTATTTCACTTAGAATCGACGTACGTAAATCCACTCATCGTGCTGCTACTAGCCTTATGACGTGGATTTCATGGCTGAGTGATATTCCATTGTACATGAGGACCACAACTTCTTTACCCATTTTTCTCTTTCCTAGGATATTTAAGGTGTAATGAAGTGGGGGTTCTTGTCAACAGAGCAGCCCTAAACTTTGGGGTGCCTGTGTCTTGCTGATTTTTAGTTTTCCCAATTTATACGCCCATGAGTGGAAGTGCCCTATGCTCTCCAAGCTGTGTTTTTTAGATGTTTCAGAACACACCGTACACTTCTCCAGAGTGGCTGTTGGCAATTTACATCCCACCCATCAGCGTAGCAAGGCTCCCATTTCTCCATGGCCGGTCCTGCATTTCTGGTTTGGACACTTTTTTCCGCATGGCCCTTTTGCCCGCTGGGAAGCGAGACTTCTTTGGAGCGCTGATTGGCCTTTCCAGGTTGCTTGGTTGGCCAAAAAGGGCGTATGCGTTTTTTCCTGAATATATTCAGGAAAAAACGCATACGCCCTTTTTGGCCAAGGGCATCATTGTCCACGTTTTGCCGCTTTTCATGTGCTTTCAAGGCGATTCGAATCTACCTCCTGAAATCTGTTTCCTGCAATTCTGCCTTGCTTTCAAAGCCTCTTCGTTGCCTTCCCTTAATATATTTGTGGACGAGAGGTATCATTTAAAACTCTGCAGGTTTGTGAATTGCAGTGCCCCTGAGCTCCATTTTTCAACTCGCTTTTTAGGGAGCTGGCCGCAAAAGCGCAGGATTGCTTCAGGCCCTCTTCTGGTTCTGGGGGGCAGGCTGAGCTTGTGCTTAATTCTTCTTCCTGATGGGAAAATAGAGTGACCTGTGCCTGTCCCAACACCTAGAGCTAGTCTCTCATTGGTTCCCCCTCTTCCCGTTCATCCTCAGGACAAATTGCAACCTGTACGGAACAGGAGGTTAAAGGTGCTGATTCTCCAAGGAGGGAGATGGCTAGTAAATCGGCTGGAATGGCGAACACGAAGAAAGGAGATGAGAAATGAGGTGCGTTTTAGAAACCTTTCCCGATCACACGGTGTACCATCTTCTGGGTTTCTCATGCCTGTTTTCGACGTAGGAAGATGCCCTTGAAGCTGGAGATTTGGGACCCATGGGATGGGTACCATGCAGTATTACTTGAAAGGGTCTGCGTTGGCTCACCCAACCGCACCGAACCTCTCAGCCCCAAGAGTGTCCACCCTTATGTCTCAATCAGCTGTGGGTCTAGATATGGTCAATCCAGGTTGCATCACAGCCCCTGAACGAATTTTGTAAGAATTTCTCTCTCTTTCACTGTCTTTGTTTCACGGGTTTTGAAAAGTAATTTATTTTTATAATGGGGTTTAGCTGCTTTTCACGGCTGTGTTTATGCCGCTTTACACCCCCTTGACTCACTCACAGAGAGATATCAATACATAGGTTTGAAGATTCGTACTAGTCAGATATATTCTTGTGCGGTGAATAGGGGGTGTTGAGTCCAGTTCACTGAAAAAGGAATAGGTCTTGTCTCTTACATATTGGGTTTATGGAACGGTATCGGAGCTAATTTGAAACCCTTGTTTTATGCATCACCCCACCTCACCTTGCCCGTTCAGCAGCCATAGTGTGTTTTCTAAACGTGTGGCTCTGTTCTGTTTTGTAATTCAGTTCAAGTGTAGCGGTTTTTACATTCCCTCTCTAAGTGATATCTTAGGATAAGTGTCTTTTTCTGTGTGACTTATTTCACTTAGAATCGTCGTACCTAAATCCACTCATCGTGCTGCTACTAGCCTTATGACGTGGATTTCATGGCTGAGTGATATTCCATTGTACAGGAGGACCACAACTTCTTTATCCATTTTTCTCTTTCCTAGGATATTTAAGGTGTAATGAAATGGGGGTTTTTGTCAACAGAGCAGCCCTAAACTTTGGGGTGCCTGTGTCTTTCTGATTTTTAGTTTTCCCAATTTATACGCCCATGAGTGGAAGTGCCCTATGCTCTTCAAGCTGTGTTTTTTAGATGTTTCAGAACACACCGTACACTTCTCCAGAGTGGCTGTTGGCAATTTACATCCCACCCATCAGCGTAGCAAGGCTCCCATTTCTCCATGGCCGGTCCTGCATTTCTGGTTTGGACACTTTTTTCCGCATGGCCCTTTTGCCCGCTGGGAAGCGAGACTTCTTTGGTTCGCTGATTGGCCTTTCCAGGTTGCTTGGTTGGCCAAAAAGGGCGTATGCGTTTTTTCCTGAATATATTCAGGAAAAAACGCATACGCCCTTTTTGGCCAAGGGCATCATTGTCCACGTTTTGCCGCTTTTCATGTGCTTTCAAGGCGATTCGAATCTACCTCCTGAAATCTGTTTCCTGCAATTCTGCCTTGCTTTCAAAGCCTCTTCGTTGCCTTCCCTTAATATATTTGTGGACGAGAGGTATCATTTAAAACTCTGCAGGTTTGTGAATTGCAGGGCCCCTGAGCTCCATTTTTCAACTCGCTTTTTTGGGAGCTGGCCGCAAAAGCGCAGGATTGCTTCAGGCCCTCTTCTGTTTCTGGGGGGCAGGCTGAGCTTGTGCTTAATTCTTCTTCCTGATGGGAAAATAGAGTGACCTGTGCCTGTCCCAACACCTAGAGCTAGTCTCTCATTGGTTCCCCCTCTTCCCGTTCATCCTCAGGACAAATTGCAACCTGTACGGAACAGGAGGTTAAAGGTGCTGATTCTCCAAGGAGGGAGATGGCTAGTAAATCGGCTGGAATGGCGAACCCGAGCAAAGGAGATGAGAAATGAGGTGCGTTTTAGAAACCTTTCCCGATCACACGGTGTACCATCTTCTGGGTTTCTCATGCCTGTTTTCGACGTAGGAAGATGCCCTTGAACCTGGAGATTTGGGACCCATGGGATGGGTACCATGCAGTATTACTTGAAAGGGTCTGCGTTGGCTCACCCAACCTCACCGAACCTCTCAGCCCCAAGAGTGTCCACCCTTATGTCTCAATCAGCTGTGGGTCTAGATATGGTCAATCCAGGTTGCATCACAGCCCGTGAACGAATTTTGTAAGAATTTATCTCTCTTTCACTGTCTTTATTTCACGGGTTTTGAAAAGTAATTTATTTTTATAATGGGGTTTAGCTGCTTTTCACGGCTGTGTTTATGCCGCTTTACACCCCCTTGACTCACTCACAGAGAGATATCAATACATAGGTTTGAAGATTTTTACTAGTCAGATATATTCTTGTGCGGTGAATAGGGGGTGTTGAGTCCAGTTCACTGAAAAAGGAATAGGTCTTGTCTCTTACATATTGGGTTTATGGAACGGTATCAGAGCTAATTTGAAACCCTTGTTTTATGCATCACCCCACCTCACCTTTCCCGTTCAGCAGCCATAGTGTGTTTCCTAAACGTGTGACTCTGTTCTGTTTTGCAATTCAGTTCAAGTGTAGCGGTTTTTCATTCCCTCTCTAAGTGATATCTTAGGATAAGTGTCTTTTTCTGTGTGACTTATTTCACTTAGAATCGTCGTACCTAAATCCACTCATCGTGCTGCTACTAGCCTTATGACGTGGATTTCATGGCTGAGTGATATTCCATTGTACATGAGGACCACAACTTCTTTACCCATTTTTCTCTTTCCTAGGATATTTAAGGTGTAATGAAGTGGGGGTTCTTGTCAACAGAGCAGCCCTAAACTTTGGGGTGCCTGTGTCTTGCTGATTTTTAGTTTTCCCAATTTATACGCCCATGAGTGGAAGTGCCCTATGCTCTCCAAGCTGTGTTTTTTAGATGTTTCAGAACACACCGTACACTTCTCCAGAGCGGCTGTTGGCAATTTACATCCCACCCATCAGCGTAGCAAGGCTCCCATTTCTCCATGGCCGGTCCTGCATTTCTGGTTTGGACACTTTTTTCCGCATGGCCCTTTTGCCCGCTGGGAAGCGAGACTTCTTTGGAGCGCTGATTGGCCTTTCCAGGTTGCTTGGTTGGCCAAAAAGGGCGTATGCGTTTTTTCCTGAATATATTCAGGAAAAAACGCATACGCCCTTTTTGGCCAAGGGCATCATTGTCCACGTTTTGCCGCTTTTCATGTGCTTTCAAGGCGATTCGAATCTACCTCCTGAAATCTGTTTCCTGCAATTCTGCCTTGCTTTCAAAGCCTCTTCGTTGCCTACCCTTAATATACTTGTGGACGAGAGGTATCATTTAAAACTCTGCATGTCTGTGAATTGCAGTGCCCCTGAGCTCCATTTTTCAACTCGCTTTTTTGGGAGCTGGCCGCAAAAGCGCAGGATTGCTTCAGGCCCTCTTCTGGTTCTGGGGGGCAGGCTGAGCTTGTGCTTAATTCTTCTTCCTGATGGGAAAATAGAGTGACCTGTGCCTGTCCCAACACCTAGAGCTAGTCTCTCATTGGTTCCCCCTCTTCCCGTTCATCCTCAGGACAAATTGCAACCTGTACGGAACAGGAGGTTAAAGGTGCTGATTCTCCAAGGAGGGAGATGGCTAGTAAATCGGCTGGAATGGCGAACCCGAGCAAAGGAGATCAGAAATGAGGTGCGTTTTAGAAACCTTTCCCGATCACACGGTGTACCATCTTCTGGGTTTCTCATGCCTGTTTTCGATGTAGGAAGATGCCCTTGAACCTGGAGATTTGGGACCCATGGGATGGGTACCATGCAGTATTACTTGAAAGGGTGTGCGTTGGCTCACCCAACCTCACCGAACCTCTCAGCCCCAAGAGTGTCCACCCTTATGTCTCAATCAGCTGTGGGTCTAGATATGGTCAATCCAGGTTGCATCACAGCCCGTGAACGAATTTTCTAAGAATTTCTCTCTCTTTCACTGTCTTTGTTTCACGGGTTTTGAAAAGTAATTTATTTTTATAATGGGGTTTAGCTGCTTTTCACGGCTGTGTTTATGCCGCTTTACACCCCCTTGACTCACTCACAGAGAGATATCAATACATAGGTTTGAAGATTCTTACTAGTCAGATATATTCTTGTGCGGTGAATAGGGGGTGTTGAGTCCAGTTCACTGAAAAAGGAATAGGTCTTGTCTCTTACATATTGGGTTTATGGAACGGTATCGGAGCTAATTTGAAACCCTTGTTTTATGCATCACCTCACCTCACCTTGCCCATTCAGCAGCCATAGTGTGTTTCCTAAACGTGTGACTCTGTTCTGTTTTGCAATTCAGTTCAAGTGTAGCGGTTTTTACATTCCCTCTCTAAGTGATATCTTATGATAAGTGTCTTTTTCTGTGTGACTTATTTCACTTAGAATCGTCGTACGTAAATCCACTCATCGTGCTGCTACTAGCCTTATGACGTTGATTTCATGGCTGAGTGATATTCCATTGTACATGAGGACCACAACTTCTTTACCCATTTTTCTCTTTCCTAGGATATTTAAGGTGTAATGAAGTGGGGGTTCTTGTCAACAGAGCAGCCCTAAACTTTGGGGTGCCTGTGTCTTGCTGATTTTTAGTTTTCCCAATTTATACGCCCATGAGTGGAAGTGCCCTATGCTCTCCAAGCTGTGTTTTTTAGATGTTTCAGAACACACCGTACACTTCTCCAGAGTGGCTGTTGGCAATTTACATCCCACCCATCAGCGTAGCAAGGCTCCCATTTCTCCATGGCCGGTCCTGCATTTCTGGTTTGGACACTTTTTTCCGCATGGCCCTTTTGCCCGCTGGGAAGCGAGACTTCTTTGGAGCGCTGATTGGCCTTTCCAGGTTGCTTGGTTGGCCAAAAAGGGCGTATGCGTTTTTTCCTGAATATATTCAGGAAAAAACGCATACGCCCTTTTTGGCCAAGGGCATCATTGTCCACGTTTTGCCGCTTTTCATGTGCTTTCAAGGCGATTCGAATCTACCTCCTGAAATCTGTTTCCTGCAATTCTGCCTTGCTTTCAAAGCCTCTTCGTTGCCTTCCCTTAATATATTTGTGGACGAGAGGTATCATTTAAAACTCTGCAGGTTTGTGAATTGCAGTGCCCCTGAGCTCCATTTTTCAACTCGCTTTTTAGGGAGCTGGCCGCAAAAGCGCAGGATTGCTTCAGGCCCTCTTCTGGTTCTGGGGGGCAGGCTGAGCTTGTGCTTAATTCTTCTTCCTGATGGGAAAATAGAGTGACCTGTGCCTGTCCCAACACCTGGAGCTAGTCTCTCATTGGTTCCCCCTCTTCCCGTTCATCCTCAGGACAAATTGCAACCTGTACGGAACAGGAGGTTAAAGGTGCTGATTCTCCAAGGAGGGAGATGGCTAGTAAATCGGCTGGAATGGCGAACCCGAGCAAAGGAGATGAGAAATGAGGTGCGTTTTAGAAACCTTTCCCGATCACACGGTGTACCATCTTCTGGGTTTCTCATGCCTGTTTTCGACGTAGGAAGATGCCCTTGAACCTGGAGATTTGGGACCCATGGGATGGGTACCATGCAGTATTACTTGAAAGGGTCTGCGTTGGCTCACCCAACCTCACCGAACCTCTCAGCCCCAAGAGTGTCCACCCTTATGTCTCAATCTGCTGTGGGTCTAGATATGGTCAATCCAGGTTGCATCACAGCCCCTGAACGAATTTTGTAAGAATTTCTCTCTCTTTCACTGTCTTTGTTTCACGGGTTTTGAAAAGTAATTTATTTTTATAATGGGGTTTAGCTGCTTTTCACGGCTGTGTTTATGCCGCTTTACACCCCCTTGACTCACTTACAGAGAGATATCAATACATAGTTTTGAAGATTCTTACTAGTCAGATATATTCTTGTGCGGTGAATAGGGGGTTTTGAGTCCAGTTCACTGAAAAAGGAATAGGTCTTGTCTCTTACATATTGGGTTTATGGAACGGTATCGGAGCTAATTTGAAACCCTTGTTTTATGCATCACCCCACCTCACCTTTCCCGTTCAGCAGCCATAGTGTGTTTCCTAAACGTGTGACTCTGTTCTGTTTTGTAATTCAGTTCAAGTGTAGCGGTTTTTACATTCCCTCTAGAAGTGATATCTTATGATAAGTGTCTTTTTCTGTGTGACTTATTTCACATAGAATCGTCGTACCTAAATCCACTCATCGTGCTGCTACTAGCCTTATGACGTTGATTTCATGGCTGAGTGATATTCCATTGTACAGGAGGACCACAACTTCTTTATCCATTTTTCTCTTTCCTAGGATATTTAAGGTGTAATGAAGTGGGGGTGTTTGTCAACAGAGCAGCCCTAAACTTTGGGGTGCCTGTGTCTTGCTGATTTTTAGTTTTCCCAATTTATACGCCCATGAGTAGAAGTGCCCTATGCTCTCCAAGCTGTGTTTTTTAGATGTTTCAGAACACACCGTACACTTCTCCAGAGTGGCTGTTGGCAATTTACATCCCACCCATCAGCGTAGCAAGGCTCCCATTTCTCCATGGCCTGTCCTGCATTTCTGGTTTGGACACTTTTATCCGCATGGCCCTTTTGCCTGCTGGGAAGCGAGACTTCTTTGGAGCGCTGATTGGCCTTTCCAGGTTGCTTGGTTGGCCAAAAAGGGCGTATGCGTTTTTTCCTGAATATATTCAGGAAAAAACGCATACGCCCTTTTTGGCCAAGGGCATCATTGTCCACGTTTTGCCGCTTTTCATGTGCTTTCAAGGCGATTCGAATCTACCTCCTGAAATCTGTTTCCTGCAATTCTGCCTTGCTTTCAAAGCCTCTTCGTTGCCTTCCCTTAATATATTTGTGGACGAGAGGTATCATTTAAAACTCTGCAGGTTTGTGAATTGCAGTGCCCCTGAGCTCCATTTTTCAACTCGCTTTTTTGGGAGCTGACCGCAAAAGCGCAGGATTGCTTCAGGCCCTCTTCTGGTTCTGGGGGGCAGGCTGAGCTTGTGCTTAATTCTTCTTCCTGATGGGAAAATAGAGTGACCTGTGCCTGTCCCAACACCTAGAGCTAGTCTCTCATTGGTTCCCCCTCTTCCCGTTCATCCTCAGGACAAATTGCAACCTGTACGGAACAGGAGGTTAAAGGTGCTGATTCTCCAAGGAGGGAGATGGCTAGTAAATCGGCTGGAATGGCGAACCCGAAGAAAGGAGATGAGAAATGAAGTGCGTTTTAGAAACCTTTCCCGATCACACCGTGTACCATCTTCTGGGTTTCTCATGCCTGTTTTCGACGTAGGAAGATGCCCTTGAAGCTGGAGATTTGGGACCCATGGGATGGGTACCATGCAGTATTACTTGAAAGGGTCTGCGTTGGCTCACCCAACCTCACCGAACCTCTCAGCCCCAAGAGTGTCCACCCTTATGTCTCAATCAGCTGTGGGTCTAGATATGGTCAATCCAGGTTGCATCACAGCCCGTGAACGAATTTTGTAAGAATTTCTCTCTCTTTCACTGTCTTTGTTTCACGGGTTTTGAAAAGTAATTTATTTTTATGATGGGGTTTAGCTGCTTTTCACGGCTGTGTTTATGCCGCTTTACACCCCCTTGACTCACTCACAGAGAGATATCAATACATAGGTTTGAAGATTCTTACTAGTCAGATATATTCTTGTGCGGTGAATAGGGGGTGTTGAGTCCAGTTCACTGAAAAAGGAATAGGTCTTGTCTCTTACATATTGGGTTTATGGAACGGTATCGGAGCTAATTTGAAACCCTTGTTTTATGCATCACCCCACCTCACCTTGCCCGTTCAGCAGCCATAGTGTGTTTTCTAAACGTGTGACTCTGTTCTGTTTTGTAATTCAGTTCAAGTGTAGCGGTTTTTACATTCCCTCTCTAAGTGATATCTTAGGATAAGTGTCTTTTTCTGTGTGACTTATTTCACTTAGAATCGTCGTACCTAAATCCACTCATCGTGCTGCTACTAGCCTTATGACGTGGATTTCATGGCTGAGTGATATTCCATTGTACATGAGGACCACAACTTCTTCATCCATTTTTCTCTTTCCTAGGATATTTAAGGTGTAATGAAGTGGGGGTTCTTGTCAACAGAGCAGCCCTAAACTTTGGGGTGCCTGTGTCTTGCTGATTTTTAGTTTTCCCAATTTATACGCCCATGAGTGGAAGTGCCCTATGCTCTCCAAGCTGTGTTTTTTAGATGTTTCAGAACACACCGTACACTTCTCCAGAGTGGCTGTTGGCAATTTACATCCCACCCATCAGCGTAGCAAGGCTCCCATTTCTCCATGGCCGGTCCTGCATTTCTGGTTTGGACACTTTTTTCCGCATGGCCCTTTTGCCCGCTGGGAAGCGAGACTTCTTTGGAGCGCTGATTGGCCTTTCCAGGTTGCTTGGTTGGCCAAAAAGGGCGTATGCGTTTTTTCCTGAATATATTTAGGAAAAACGCATACGCCCTTTTTGGCCAAGGGCATCATTGTCCACGTTTTGCCGCTTTTCATGTGCTTTCAAGGCGATTCGAATCTACCTCCTGAAATCTGTTTCCTGCAATTCTGCCTTGCTTTCAAAGCCTCTTCGTTGCCTTCCCTTAATATATTTGTGGACGAGAGGTATCATTTAAAACTCTGCAGGTCTGTGAATTACAGTGCCCCTGAGCACCATTTTTCAACTCGCTTTTTTGGGAGCTGGCCGCAAAAGCGCAGGATTGCTTCAGGCCCTCTTCTGGTTCTGGGGGGGCAGGCTGAGCTTGTGCTTAATTCTTCTTCCTGATGGGAAAATAGAGTGACCTGTGCCTGTCCCAACACCTAGAGCTAGTCTCTCATTGGTTCCCCCTCTTCCCGTTCATCCTCAGGACAAATTGCAACCTGTACGGAACAGGAGGTTAAAGGTGCTGATTCTCCAAGGAGGGAGATGGCTAGTAAATCGGCTGGAATGGCGAACCCGAGCAAAGGAGATGAGAAATGAGGTGCGTTTTAGAAACCTTTCCCGATCACACGGTGTACCATCTTCTGGGTTTCTCATGCCTGTTTTCGACGTCGGAAGATGCCCTTCAACCTGGAGATTTGGGACCCATGGGATGGGTACCATGCAGTATTACTTGAAAGGGTGTGCGTTGGCTCACCCAACCTCACCGAACCTCTCAGCCCCAAGAGTGTCCACCCTTATGTCTCAATCAGCTGTGGGTCTAGATATGGTCAATCCAGGTTGCATCACAGCCCCTGAACGAATTTTGTAAGAATTTCTCTCTCTTTCACTGTCTTTGTTTCACGGGTTTTGAAAAGTAATTTATTTTTATAATGGGGTTTAGCTGCTTTTCACGGCTGTGTTTATGCCGCTTTACACCCCCTTGACTCACTCACAGAGAGATATCAATACATAGGTTTGAAGATTCTTACTAGTCAGATATATTCTTGTGCGGTGAATAGGGGGTGTTGAGTCCAGTTCACTGAAAAAGGAATAGGTCTTGTCTCTTACATATTGGGTTTATGGAACGGTATCGGAGCTAATTTGAAACCCTTGTTTTATGCATCACCTCACCTCACCTTGCCCATTCAGCAGCCATAGTGTGTTTCCTAAACGTGTGACTCTGTTCTGTTTTGCAATTCAGTTCAAGTGTAGCGGTTTTTACATTCCCTCTCTAAGTGATATCTTATGATAAGTGTCTTTTTCTGTGTGACTTATTTCACTTAGAATCGTCGTACGTAAATCCACTCATCGTGCTGCTACTAGCCTTATGACGTTGATTTCATGGCTGAGTGATATTCCATTGTACATGAGGACCACAACTTCTTTACCCATTTTTCTCTTTCCTAGGATATTTAAGGTGTAATGAAGTGGGGGTTCTTGTCAACAGAGCAGCCCTAAACTTTGGGGTGCCTGTGTCTTGCTGATTTTTAGTTTTCCCAATTTATACGCCCATGAGTGGAAGTGCCCTATGCTCTCCAAGCTGTGTTTTTTAGATGTTTCAGAACACACCGTACACTTCTCCAGAGTGGCTGTTGGCAATTTACATCCCACCCATCAGCGTAGCAAGGCTCCCATTTCTCCATGGCCGGTCCTGCATTTCTGGTTTGGACACTTTTTTCCGCATGGCCCTTTTGCCCGCTGGGAAGCGAGACTTCTTTGGAGCGCTGATTGGCCTTTCCAGGTTGCTTGGTTGGCCAAAAAGGGCGTATGCGTTTTTTCCTGAATATATTCAGGAAAAAACGCATACGCCCTTTTTGGCCAAGGGCATCATTGTCCACGTTTTGCCGCTTTTCATGTGCTTTCAAGGCGATTCGAATCTACCTCCTGAAATCTGTTTCCTGCAATTCTGCCTTGCTTTCAACGCCTCTTCGTTGCCTTCCCTTAATATATTTGTGGACGAGAGGTATCATTTAAAACTCTGCAGGTTTGTGAATTGCAGTGCCCCTGAGCTCCATTTTTCAACTCGCTTTTTAGGGAGCTGGCCGCAAAAGCGCAGGATTGCTTCAGGCCCTCTTCTGGTTCTGGGGGGCAGGCTGAGCTTGTGCTTAATTCTTCTTCCTGATGGGAAAATAGAGTGACCTGTGCCTGTCCCAACACCTGGAGCTAGTCTCTCATTGGTTCCCCCTCTTCCCGTTCATCCTCAGGACAAATTGCAACCTGTACGGAACAGGAGGTTAAAGGTGCTGATTCTCCAAGGAGGGAGATGGCTAGTAAATCGGCTGGAATGGCGAACCCGAGCAAAGGAGATGAGAAATGAGGTGCGTTTTAGAAACCTTTCCCGATCACACGGTGTACCATCTTCTGGGTTTCTCATGCCTGTTTTCGACGTAGGAAGATGCCCTTGAACCTGGAGATTTGGGACCCATGGGATGGGTACCATGCAGTATTACTTGAAAGGGTCTGCGTTGGCTCACCCAACCTCACCGAACCTCTCAGCCCCAAGAGTGTCCACCCTTATGTCTCAATCTGCTGTGGGTCTAGATATGGTCAATCCAGGTTGCATCACAGCCCCTGAACGAATTTTGTAAGAATTTCTCTCTCTTTCACTGTCTTTGTTTCACGGGTTTTGAAAAGTAATTTATTTTTATAATGGGGTTTAGCTGCTTTTCACGGCTGTGTTTATGCCGCTTTACACCCCCTTGACTCACTTACAGAGAGATATCAATACATAGTTTTGAAGATTCTTACTAGTCAGATATATTCTTGTGCGGTGAATAGGGGGTTTTGAGTCCAGTTCACTGAAAAAGGAATAGGTCTTGTCTCTTACATATTGGGTTTATGGAACGGTATCGGAGCTAATTTGAAACCCTTGTTTTATGCATCACCCCACCTCACCTTTCCCGTTCAGCAGCCATAGTGTGTTTCCTAAACGTGTGACTCTGTTCTGTTTTGTAATTCAGTTCAAGTGTAGCGGTTTTTACATTCCCTCTAGAAGTGATATCTTATGATAAGTGTCTTTTTCTGTGTGACTTATTTCACATAGAATCGTCGTACCTAAATCCACTCATCGTGCTGCTACTAGCCTTATGACGTTGATTTCATGGCTGAGTGATATTCCATTGTACAGGAGGACCACAACTTCTTTATCCATTTTTCTCTTTCCTAGGATATTTAAGGTGTAATGAAGTGGGGGTGTTTGTCAACAGAGCAGCCCTAAACTTTGGGGTGCCTGTGTCTTGCTGATTTTTAGTTTTCCCAATTTATACGCCCATGAGTAGAAGTGCCCTATGCTCTCCAAGCTGTGTTTTTTAGATGTTTCAGAACACACCGTACACTTCTCCAGAGTGGCTGTTGGCAATTTACATCCCACCCATCAGCGTAGCAAGGCTCCCATTTCTCCATGGCCTGTCCTGCATTTCTGGTTTGGACACTTTTATCCGCATGGCCCTTTTGCCTGCTGGGAAGCGAGACTTCTTTGGAGCGCTGATTGGCCTTTCCAGGTTGCTTGGTTGGCCAAAAAGGGCGTATGCGTTTTTTCCTGAATATATTCAGGAAAAAACGCATACGCCCTTTTTGGCCAAGGGCATCATTGTCCACGTTTTGCCGCTTTTCATGTGCTTTCAAGGCGATTCGAATCTACCTCCTGAAATCTGTTTCCTGCAATTCTGCCTTGCTTTCAAAGCCTCTTCGTTGCCTTCCCTTAATATATTTGTGGACGAGAGGTATCATTTAAAACTCTGCAGGTTTGTGAATTGCAGTGCCCCTGAGCTCCATTTTTCAACTCGCTTTTTTGGGAGCTGACCGCAAAAGCGCAGGATTGCTTCAGGCCCTCTTCTGGTTCTGGGGGGCAGGCTGAGCTTGTGCTTAATTCTTCTTCCTGATGGGAAAATAGAGTGACCTGTGCCTGTCCCAACACCTAGAGCTAGTCTCTCATTGGTTCCCCCTCTTCCCGTTCATCCTCAGGACAAATTGCAACCTGTACGGAACAGGAGGTTAAAGGTGCTGATTCTCCAAGGAGGGAGATGGCTAGTAAATCGGCTGGAATGGCGAACCCGAAGAAAGGAGATGAGAAATGAAGTGCGTTTTAGAAACCTTTCCCGATCACACCGTGTACCATCTTCTGGGTTTCTCATGCCTGTTTTCGACGTAGGAAGATGCCCTTGAAGCTGGAGATTTGGGACCCATGGGATGGGTACCATGCAGTATTACTTGAAAGGGTCTGCGTTGGCTCACCCAACCTCACCGAACCTCTCAGCCCCAAGAGTGTCCACCCTTATGTCTCAATCAGCTGTGGGTCTAGATATGGTCAATCCAGGTTGCATCACAGCCCCTGAACGAATTTTGTAAGAATTTCTCTCTCTTTCACTGTCTTTGTTTCACGGGTTTTGAAAAGTAATTTATTTTTATGATGGGGTTTAGCTGCTTTTCACGGCTGTGTTTATGCCGCTTTAAACCCCCTTGACTCACTCACAGAGAGATATCAATACATAGGTTTGAAGATTCTTACTAGTCAGATATATTCTTGTGCGGTGAATAGGGGGTGTTGAGTCCAGTTCACTGAAAAAGGAATAGGTCTTGTCTCTTACATATTGGGTTTATGGAACGGTATCGGAGCTAATTTGAAACCCTTGTTTTATGCATCACCCCACCTCACCTTGCCCGTTCAGCAGCCATAGTGTGTTTTCTAAACGTGTGACTCTGTTCTGTTTTGTAATTCAGTTCAAGTGTAGCGGTTTTTACATTCCCTCTCTAAGTGATATCTTAGGATAAGTGTCTTTTTCTGTGTGACTTATTTCACTTAGAATCGTCGTACCTAAATCCACTCATCGTGCTGCTACTAGCCTTATGACGTGGATTTCATGGCTGAGTGATATTCCATTGTACATGAGGACCACAACTTCTTTATCCATTTTTCTCTTTCCTAGGATATTTAAGGTGTAATGAAGTGGGGGTTCTTGTCAACAGAGCAGCCCTAAACTTTGGGGTGCCTGTGTCTTGCTGATTTTTAGTTTTCCCAATTTATACGCCCATGAGTGGAAGTGCCCTATGCTCTCCAAGCTGTGTTTTTTAGATGTTTCAGAACACACCGTACACTTCTCCAGAGTGGCTGTTGGCAATTTACATCCCACCCATCAGCGTAGCAAGGCTCCCATTTCTCCATGGCCGGTCCTGCATTTCTGGTTTGGACACTTTTTTCCGCATGGCCCTTTTGCCCGCTGGGAAGCGAGACTTCTTTGGAGCGCTGATTGGCCTTTCCAGGTTGCTTGGTTGGCCAAAAAGGGCGTATGCGTTTTTTCCTGAATATATTTAGGAAAAACGCATACGCCCTTTTTGGCCAAGGGCATCATTGTCCACGTTTTGCCGCTTTTCATGTGCTTTTAAGGCGATTCGAATCTACCTCCTGAAATCTGTTTCCTGCAATTCTGCCTTGCTTTCAAAGCCTCTTCGTTGCCTTCCCTTAATATATTTGTGGACGAGAGGTATCATTTAAAACTCTGCAGGTCTGTGAATTACAGTGCCCCTGAGCACCATTTTTCAACTCGCTTTTTTGGGAGCTGGCCGCAAAAGCGCAGGATTGCTTCAGGCCCTCTTCTGGTTCTGGTGGGGCAGGCTGAGCTTGTGCTTAATTCTTCTTCCTGATGGGAAAATAGAGTGACCTGTGCCTGTCCCAACACCTAGAGCTAGTCTCTCATTGGTTCCCCCTCTTCCCGTTCATCCTCAGGACAAATTGCAACCTGTACGGAACAGGAGGTTAAAGGTGCTGATTCTCCAAGGAGGGAGATGGCTAGTAAATCGGCTGGAATGGCGAACCCGAGCAAAGGAGATGAGAAATGAGGTGCGTTTTAGAAACCTTTCCCGATCACACGGTGTACCATCTTCTGGGTTTCTCATGCCTGTTTTCGACGTCGGAAGATGCCCTTCAACCTGGAGATTTGGGACCCATGGGATGGGTACCATGCAGTATTACTTGAAAGGGTGTGCGTTGGCTCACCCAACCTCACCGAACCTCTCAGCCCCAAGAGTGTCCACCCTTATGTCTCAATCAGCTGTGGGTCTAGATATGGTCAATCCAGGTTGCATCACAGCCCGTGAACGAATTTTGTAAGAATTTCTCTCTCTTTCACTGTCTTTGTTTCACGGGTTTTGAAAAGTAATTTATTTTTATAATGGGGTTTAGCTGCTTTTCACGGCTGTGTTTATGCCGCTTTACACCCCCTTGACTCACTCACAGAGAGATATCAATACATAGGTTTGAAGATTCTTACTAGTCAGATATATTCTTGTGCGGTGAATAGGGGGTGTTGAGTCCAGTTCACTGAAAAAGGAATAGGTCTTGTCTCTTACATATTGGGTTTATGGAACGGTATCGGAGCTAATTTGAAACCCTTGTTTTATGCATCACCTCACCTCACCTTGCCCATTCAGCAGCCATAGTGTGTTTCCTAAACGTGTGACTCTGTTCTGTTTTGCAATTCAGTTCAAGTGTAGCGGTTTTTACATTCCCTCTCTAAGTGATATCTTATGATAAGTGTCTTTTTCTGTGTGACTTATTTCACTTAGAATCGTCGTACGTAAATCCACTCATCGTGCTGCTACTAGCCTTATGACGTTGATTTCATGGCTGAGTGATATTCCATTGTACATGAGGACCACAACTTCTTTACCCATTTTTCTCTTTCCTAGGATATTTAAGGTGTAATGAAGTGGGGGTTCTTGTCAACAGAGCAGCCCTAAACTTTGGGGTGCCTGTGTCTTGCTGATTTTTAGTTTTCCCAATTTTTACGCCCATGAGTGGAAGTGCCCTATGCTCTCCAAGCTGTGTTTTTTAGATGTTTCAGAACACACCGTACACTTCTCCAGAGTGGCTGTTGGCAATTTACATCCCACCCATCAGCGTAGCAAGGCTCCCATTTCTCCATGGCCGGTCCTGCATTTCTGGTTTGGACACTTTTTTCCGCATGGCCCTTTTGCCCGCTGGGAAGCGAGACTTCTTTGGAGCGCTGATTGGCCTTTCCAGGTTGCTTGGTTGGCCAAAAAGGGCGTATGCGTTTTTTCCTGAATATATTCAGGAAAAAACGCATACGCCCTTTTTGGCCAAGGGCATCATTGTCCACGTTTTGCCGCTTTTCATGTGCTTTCAAGGCGATTCGAATCTACCTCCTGAAATCTGTTTCCTGCAATTCTGCCTTGCTTTCAAAGCCTCTTCGTTGCCTTCCCTTAATATATTTGTGGACGAGAGGTATCATTTAAAACTCTGCAGGTTTGTGAATTGCAGTGCCCCTGAGCTCCATTTTTCAACTCGCTTTTTAGGGAGCTGGCCGCAAAAGCGCAGGATTGCTTCAGGCCCTCTTCTGGTTCTGGGGGGCAGGCTGAGCTTGTGCTTAATTCTTCTTCCTGATGGGAAAATAGAGTGACCTGTGCCTGTCCCAACACCTGGAGCTAGTCTCTCATTGGTTCCCCCTCTTCCCGTTCATCCTCAGGACAAATTGCAACCTGTACGGAACAGGAGGTTAAAGGTGCTGATTCTCCAAGGAGGGAGATGGCTAGTAAATCGGCTGGAATGGCGAACCCGAGCAAAGGAGATGAGAAATGAGGTGCGTTTTAGAAACCTTTCCCGATCACACGGTGTACCATCTTCTGGGTTTCTCATGCCTGTTTTCGACGTAGGAAGATGCCCTTGAACCTGGAGATTTGGGACCCATGGGATGGGTACCATGCAGTATTACTTGAAAGGGTCTGCGTTGGCTCACCCAACCTCACCGAACCTCTCAGCCCCAAGAGTGTCCACCCTTATGTCTCAATCTGCTGTGGGTCTAGATATGGTCAATCCAGGTTGCATCACAGCCCCTGAACGAATTTTGTAAGAATTTCTCTCTCTTTCACTGTCTTTGTTTCACGGGTTTTGAAAAGTAATTTATTTTTATAATGGGGTTTAGCTGCTTTTCACGGCTGTGTTTATGCCGCTTTACACCCCCTTGACTCACTTACAGAGAGATATCAATACATAGTTTTGAAGATTCTTACTAGTCAGATATATTCTTGTGCGGTGAATAGGGGGTTTTGAGTCCAGTTCACTGAAAAAGGAATAGGTCTTGTCTCTTACATATTGGGTTTATGGAACGGTATCGGAGCTAATTTGAAACCCTTGTTTTATGCATCACCCCACCTCACCTTTCCCGTTCAGCAGCCATAGTGTGTTTCCTAAACGTGTGACTCTGTTCTGTTTTGTAATTCAGTTCAAGTGTAGCGGTTTTTACATTCCCTCTAGAAGTGATATCTTATGATAAGTGTCTTTTTCTGTGTGACTTATTTCACATAGAATCGTCGTACCCAAATCCACTCATCGTGCTGCTACTAGCCTTATGACGTTGATTTCATGGCTGAGTGATATTCCATTGTACAGGAGGACCACAACTTCTTTATCCATTTTTCTCTTTCCTAGGATATTTAAGGTGTAATGAAGTGGGGGTGTTTGTCAACAGAGCAGCCCTAAACTTTGGGGTGCCTGTGTCTTGCTGATTTTTAGTTTTCCCAATTTATACGCCCATGAGTAGAAGTGCCCTATGCTCTCCAAGCTGTGTTTTTTAGATGTTTCAGAACACACCGTACACTTCTCCAGAGTGGCTGTTGGCAATTTACATCCCACCCATCAGCGTAGCAAGGCTCCCATTTCTCCATGGCCTGTCCTGCATTTCTGGTTTGGACACTTTTATCCGCATGGCCCTTTTGCCTGCTGGGAATCGAGACTTCTTTGGAGCGCTGATTGGCCTTTCCAGGTTGCTTGGTTGGCCAAAAAGGGCGTATGCGTTTTTTCCTGAATATATTCAGGAAAAAACGCATACGCCCTTTTTGGCCAAGGGCATCATTGTCCACGTTTTGCCGCTTTTCATGTGCTTTCAAGGCGATTCGAATCTACCTCCTGAAATCTGTTTCCTGCAATTCTGCCTTGCTTTCAAAGCCTCTTCGTTGCCTTCCCTTAATATATTTGTGGACGAGAGGTATCATTTAAAACTCTGCAGGTTTGTGAATTGCAGTGCCCCTGAGCTCCATTTTTCAACTCGCTTTTTTGGGAGCTGACCGCAAAAGCGCAGGATTGCTTCAGGCCCTCTTCTGGTTCTGGGGGGCAGGCTGAGCTTGTGCTTAATTCTTCTTCCTGATGGGAAAATAGAGTGACCTGTGCCTGTCCCAACACCTAGAGCTAGTCTCTCATTGGTTCCCCCTCTTCCCGTTCATCCTCAGGACAAATTGCAACCTGTACGGAACAGGAGGTTAAAGGTGCTGATTCTCCAAGGAGGGAGATGGCTAGTAAATCGGCTGGAATGGCGAACCCGAAGAAAGGAGATGAGAAATGAAGTGCGTTTTAGAAACCTTTCCCGATCACACCGTGTACCATCTTCTGGGTTTCTCATGCCTGTTTTCGACGTAGGAAGATGCCCTTGAAGCTGGAGATTTGGGACCCATGGGATGGGTACCATGCAGTATTACTTGAAAGGGTCTGCGTTGGCTCACCCAACCTCACCGAACCTCTCAGCCCCAAGAGTGTCCACCCTTATGTCTCAATCTGCTGTGGGTCTAGATATGGTCAATCCAGGTTGCATCACAGCCCCTGAATGAATTTTGGAAGAATTTCTCTCTCTTTCACTGTCTTTGTTTCACGGGTTTTGAAAAGTAATTTATTTTTATGATGGGGTTTAGCTGCTTTTCACGGCTGTGTTTATGCCGCTTTAAACCCCCTTGACTCACTCACAGAGAGATATCAATACATAGGTTTGAAGATTCTTACTAGTCAGATATATTCTTGTGCGGTGAATAGGGGGTGTTGAGTCCAGTTCACTGAAAAAGGAATAGGTCTTGTCTCTTACATATTGGGTTTATGGAACGGTATCGGAGCTAATTTGAAACCCTTGTTTTATGCATCACCCCACCTCACCTTGCCCGTTCAGCAGCCATAGTGTGTTTTCTAAACGTGTGACTCTGTTCTGTTTTGTAATTCAGTTCAAGTGTAGCGGTTTTTACATTCCCTCTCTAAGTGATATCTTAGGATAAGTGTCTTTTTCTGTGTGACTTATTTCACTTAGAATCGTCGTACCTAAATCCACTCATCGTGCTGCTACTAGCCTTATGACGTGGATTTCATGGCTGAGTGATATTCCATTGTACATGAGGACCACAACTTCTTTATCCATTTTTCTCTTTCCTAGGATATTTAAGGTGTAATGAAGTGGGGGTTCTTGTCAACAGAGCAGCCCTAAACTTTGGGGTGCCTGTGTCTTGCTGATTTTTAGTTTTCCCAATTTATACGCCCATGAGTGGAAGTGCCCTATGCTCTCCAAGCTGTGTTTTTTAGATGTTTCAGAACACACCGTACACTTCTCCAGAGTGGCTGTTGGCAATTTACATCCCACCCATCAGCGTAGCAAGGCTCCCATTTCTCCATGGCCGGTCCTGCATTTCTGGTTTGGACACTTTTTTCCGCATGGCCCTTTTGCCCGCTGGGAAGCGAGACTTCTTTGGAGCGCTGATTGGCCTTTCCAGGTTGCTTGGTTGGCCAAAAAGGGCGTATGCGTTTTTTCCTGAATATATTTAGGAAAAACGCATACGCCCTTTTTGGCCAAGGGCATCATTGTCCACGTTTTGCCGCTTTTCATGTGCTTTTAAGGCGATTCGAATCTACCTCCAGAAATCTGTTTCCTGCAATTCTGCCTTGCTTTCAAAGCCTCTTCGTTGCCTTCCCTTAATATATTTGTGGACGAGAGGTATCATTTAAAACTCTGCAGGTCTGTGAATTACAGTGCCCCTGAGCACCATTTTTCAACTCGCTTTTTTGGGAGCTGGCCGCAAAAGCGCAGGATTGCTTCAGGCCCTCTTCTGGTTCTGGGGGGGCAGGCTGAGCTTGTGCTTAATTCTTCTTCCTGATGGGAAAATAGAGTGACCTGTGCCTGTCCCAACACCTAGAGCTAGTCTCTCATTGGTTCCCCCTCTTCCCGTTCATCCTCAGGACAAATTGCAACCTGTACGGAACAGGAGGTTAAAGGTGCTGATTCTCCAAGGAGGGAGATGGCTAGTAAATCGGCTGGAATGGCGAACCCGAGCAAAGGAGATGAGAAATGAGGTGCGTTTTAGAAACCTTTCCCGATCACACGGTGTACCATCTTCTGGGTTTCTCATGCCTGTTTTCGACGTCGGAAGATGCCCTTCAACCTGGAGATTTGGGACCCATGGGATGGGTACCATGCAGTATTACTTGAAAGGGTCTGCGTTGGCTCACCCAACCTCACCGAACCTCTCAGCCCCAAGAGTGTCCACCCTTATGTCTCAATCAGCTGTGGGTCTAGATATGGTCAATCCAGGTTGCATCACAGCCCCTGAACGAATTTTGTAAGTATTTCTCTCTCTTTCACTGTCTTTGTTTCACGGGTTTTGAAAAGTAATTTATTTTTATGATGGGGTTTAGCTGCTTTTCACGGCTGTGTTTATGCCGCTTTAAACCCCCTTGACTCACTCACAGAGAGATATCAATACATAGGTTTGAAGATTCTTACTAGTCAGATATATTCTTGTGCGGTGAATAGGGGGTGTTGAGTCCAGTTCACTGAAAAAGGAATAGGTCTTGTCTCTTACATATTGGGTTTATGGAACGGTATCGGAGCTAATTTGAAACCCTTGTTTTATGCATCACCCCACCTCACCTTGCCCGTTCAGCAGCCATAGTGTGTTTTCTAAACGTGTGACTCTGTTCTGTTTTGTAATTCAGTTCAAGTGTAGCGGTTTTTACATTCCCTCTCTAAGTGATATCTTAGGATAAGTGTCTTTTTCTGTGTGACTTATTTCACTTAGAATCGTCGTACCTAAATCCACTCATCGTGCTGCTACTAGCCTTATGACGTGGATTTCATGGCTGAGTGATATTCCATTGTACATGAGGACCACAACTTCTTTATCCATTTTTCTCTTTCCTAGGATATTTAAGGTGTAATGAAGTGGGGGTTCTTGTCAACAGAGCAGCCCTAAACTTTGGGGTGCCTGTGTCTTGCTGATTTTTAGTTTTCCCAATTTATACGCCCATGAGTGGAAGTGCCCTATGCTCTCCAAGCTGTGTTTTTTAGATGTTTCAGAACACACCGTACACTTCTCCAGAGTGGCTGTTGGCAATTTACATCCCACCCATCAGCGTAGCAAGGCTCCCATTTCTCCATGGCCGGTCCTGCATTTCTGGTTTGGACACTTTTTTCCGCATGGCCCTTTTGCCCGCTGGGAAGCGAGACTTCTTTGGAGCGCTGATTGGCCTTTCCAGGTTGCTTGGTTGGCCAAAAAGGGCGTATGCGTTTTTTCCTGAATATATTTAGGAAAAAACGCATACGCCCTTTTTGGCCAAGGGCATCATTGTCCACGTTTTGCCGCTTTTCATGTGCTTTCAAGGCGATTCGAATCTACCTCCTGAAATCTGTTTCCTGCAATTCTGCCTTGCTTTCAAAGCCTCTTCGTTGCCTTCCCTTAATATATTTGTGGACGAGAGGTATCATTTAAAACTCTGCAGGTCTGTGAATTGCAGTGCCCCTGAGCTCCATTTTTCAACTCGCTTTTTTGGGAGCTGGCCGCAAAAGCGCAGGATTGCTTCAGGCCCTCTTCTGGTTCTGGGGGGGCAGGCTGAGCTTGTGCTTAATTCTTCTTCCTGATGGGAAAATAGAGTGACCTGTGCCTGTCCCAACACCTAGAGCTAGTCTCTCATTGGTTCCCCCTCTTCCCGTTCATCCTCAGGACAAATTGCAACCTGTACGGAACAGGAGGTTAAAGGTGCTGATTCTCCAAGGAGGGAGATGGCTAGTAAATCGGCTGGAATGGCGAACCCGAGCAAAGGAGATGAGAAATGAGGTGCGTTTTAGAAACCTTTCCCGATCACACGGTGTACCATCTTCTGGGTTTCTCATGCCTGTTTTCGACGTCGGAAGATGCCCTTCAACCTGGAGATTTGGGACCCATGGGATGGGTACCATGCAGTATTACTTGAAAGGGTCTGCGTTGGCTCACCCAACCTCACCGAACCTCTCAGCCCCAAGAGTGTCCACCCTTATGTCTCAATCAGCTGTGGGTCTAGATATGGTCAATCCAGGTTGCATCACAGCCCCTGAACGAATTTTGTAAGTATTTCTCTCTCTTTCACTGTCTTTGTTTCACGGGTTTTGAAAAGTAATTTATTTTTATGATGGGGTTTAGCTGCTTTTCACGGCTGTGTTTATGCCGCTTTACACCCCCTTGACTCACTCACAGAGAGATATCAATACATAGGTTTGAAGATTCTTACTAGTCAGATATATTCTTGTGCGGTGAATAGAGGGTGTTGAGTCCAGTTCACTGAAAAAGGAATAGGTCTTGTCTCTTACATATTGGGTTTATGGAACGGTATCGGAGCTAATTTGAAACCCTTGTTTTATGCATCACCCCACCTCACCTTGCCCGTTCAGCAGCCATAGTGTGTTTTCTAAACGTGTGACTCTGTTCTGTTTTGTAATTCAGTTCAAGTGTAGCGGTTTTTACATTCCCTCTCTAAGTGATATCTTAGGATAAGTGTCTTTTTCTGTGTGACTTATTTCACTTAGAATCGTCGTACCTAAATCCACTCATCGTGCTGCTACTAGCCTTATGACGTGGATTTCATGGCTGAGTGATATTCCATTGTACATGAGGACCACAACTTCTTTATCCATTTTTCTCTTTCCTAGGATATTTAAGGTGTAATGAAGTGGGGGTTCTTGTCAACAGAGCAGCCCTAAACTTTGGGGTGCCTGTGTCTTGCTGATTTTTAGTTTTCCCAATTTATACGCCCATGAGTGGAAGTGCCCTATGCTCTCCAAGCTGTGTTTTTTAGATGTTTCAGAACACACCGTACACTTCTCCAGAGTGGCTGTTGGCAATTTACATCCCACCCATCAGCGTAGCAAGGCTCCCATTTCTCCATGGCCGGTCCTGCATTTCTGGTTTGGACACTTTTTTCCGCATGGCCCTTTTGCCCGCTGGGAAGCGAGACTTCTTTGGAGCGCTGATTGGCCTTTCCAGGTTGCTTGGTTGGCCAAAAAGGGCGTATGCGTTTTTTCCTGAATATATTTAGGAAAAAACGCATACGCCCTTTTTGGCCAAGGGCATCATTGTCCACGTTTTGCCGCTTTTCATGTGCTTTCAAGGCGATTCGAATCTACCTCCTGAAATCTGTTTCCTGCAATTCTGCCTTGCTTTCAAAGCCTCTTCGTTGCCTTCCCTTAATATATTTGTGGACGAGAGGTATCATTTAAAACTCTGCAGGTCTGTGAATTGCAGTGCCCCTGAGCTCCATTTTTCAACTCGCTTTTTTGGGAGCTGGCCGCAAAAGCGCAGGATTGCTTCAGGCCCTCTTCTGGTTCTGGGGGGGCAGGCTGAGCTTGTGCTTAATTCTTCTTCCTGATGGGAAAATAGAGTGACCTGTGCCTGTCCCAACACCTAGAGCTAGTCTCTCATTGGTTCCCCCTCTTCCCGTTCATCCTCAGGACAAATTGCAACCTGTACGGAACAGGAGGTTAAAGGTGCTGATTCTCCAAGGAGGGAGATGGCTAGTAAATCGGCTGGAATGGCGAACCCGAGCAAAGGAGATGAGAAATGAGGTGCGTTTTAGAAACCTTTCCCGATCACACGGTGTACCATCTTCTGGGTTTCTCATGCCTGTTTTCGACGTCGGAAGATGCCCTTCAACCTGGAGATTTGGGACCCATGGGATGGGTACCATGCAGTATTACTTGAAAGTGTCTGCGTTGGCTCACCCAACCTCACCGAACCTCTCAGCCCCAAGAGTGTCCACCCTTATGTCTCAATCAGCTGTGGGTCTAGATATGGTCAATCCAGGTTGCATCACAGGCCCTGAACGAATTTTGTAAGAATTTCTCTCTCTTTCACTGTCTTTGTTTCACGGGTTTTGAAAAGTAATTTATTTTTATGATGGGGTTTAGCTGCTTTTCACGGCTGTGTTTATGCCGCTTTACACCCCCTTGACTCACTCACAGAGAGATATCAATACATAGGTTTGAAGATTCTTACTAGTCAGATATATTCTTGTGCGGTGAATAGGGGGTGTTGAGTCCAGTTCACTGAAAAAGGAATAGGTCTTGTCTCTTACATATTGGGTTTATGGAACGGTATCGGAGCTAATTTGAAACCCTTGTTTTATGCATCACCCCACCTCACCTTGCCCGTTCAGCAGCCATAGTGTGTTTTCTAAACGTGTGACTCTGTTCTGTTTTGTAATTCAGTTCAAGTGTAGCGGTTTTTACATTCCCTCTCTAAGTGATATCTTAGGATAAGTGTCTTTTTCTGTGTGACTTATTTCACTTAGAATCGTCGTACCTAAATCCACTCATCGTGCTGCTACTAGCCTTATGACGTGGATTTCATGGCTGAGTGATATTCCATTGTACATGAGGACCACAACTTCTTTATCCATTTTTCTCTTTCCTAGGATATTTAAGGTGTAATGAAGTGGGGGTTCTTGTCAACAGAGCAGCCCTAAACTTTGGGGTGCCTGTGTCTTGCTGATTTTTAGTTTTCCCAATTTATACGCCCATGAGTGGAAGTGCCCTATGCTCTCCAAGCTGTGTTTTTTAGATGTTTCAGAACACACCGTACACTTCTCCAGAGTGGCTGTTGGCAATTTACATCCCACCCATCAGCGTAGCAAGGCTCCCATTTCTCCATGGCCGGTCCTGCATTTCTGGTTTGGACACTTTTTTCCGCATGGCCCTTTTGCCCGCTGGGAAGCGAGACTTCTTTGGAGCGCTGATTGGCCTTTCCAGGTTGCTTGGTTGGCCAAAAAGGGCGTATGCGTTTTTTCCTGAATATATTTAGGAAAAAACGCATACGCCCTTTTTGGCCAAGGGCATCATTGTCCACGTTTTGCCGCTTTTCATGTGCTTTCAAGGCGATTCGAATCTACCTCCTGAAATCTGTTTCCTGCAATTCTGCCTTGCTTTCAAAGCCTCTTCGTTGCCTTCCCTTAATATATTTGTGGACGAGAGGTATCATTTAAAACTCTGCAGGTCTGTGAATTGCAGTGCCCCTGAGCTCCATTTTTCAACTCGCTTTTTTGGGAGCTGGCCGCAAAAGCGCAGGATTGCTTCAGGCCCTCTTCTGGTTCTGGGGGGGCAGGCTGAGCTTGTGCTTAATTCTTCTTCCTGATGGGAAAATAGAGTGACCTGTGCCTGTCCCAACACCTAGAGCTAGTCTCTCATTGGTTCCCCCTCTTCCCGTTCATCCTCAGGACAAATTGCAACCTGTACGGAACAGGAGGTTAAAGGTGCTGATTCTCCAAGGAGGGAGATGGCTAGTAAATCGGCTGGAATGGCGAACCCGAGCAAAGGAGATGAGAAATGAGGTGCGTTTTAGAAACCTTTCCCGATCACACGGTGTACCATCTTCTGGGTTTCTCATGCCTGTTTTCGACGTAGGAAGATGCCCTTCAACCTGGAGATTTGGGACCCATGGGATGGGTACCATGCAGTATTACTTGAAAGGGTCTGCGTTGGCTCACCCAACCTCACCGAACCTCTCAGCCCCAAGAGTGTCCACCCTTATGTCTCAATCAGCTGTGGGTCTAGATATGGTCAATCCAGGTTGCATCACAGCCCCTGAACGAATTTTGTAAGTATTTCTCTATCTTTCACTGTCTTTGTTTCACGGGTTTTGAAAAGTAATTTATTTTTATGATGGGGTTTAGCTGCTTTTCACGGCTGTGTTTATGCCGCTTTACACCCCCTTGACTCACTCACAGAGAGATATCAATACATAGGTTTGAAGATTCTTACTAGTCAGATATATTCTTGTGCGGTGAATAGGGGGTGTTGAGTCCAGTTCACTGAAAAAGGAATAGGTCTTGTCTCTTACATATTGGGTTTATGGAACGGTATCGGAGCTAATTTGAAACCCTTGTTTTATGCATCACCCCACCTCACCTTGCCCGTTCAGCAGCCATAGTGTGTTTTCTAAACGTGTGACTCTGTTCTGTTTTGTAATTCAGTTCAAGTGTAGCGGTTTTTACATTCCCTCTCTAAGTGATATCTTAGGATAAGTGTCTTTTTCTGTGTGACTTATTTCACTTAGAATCGTCGTACCTAAATCCACTCATCGTGCTGCTACTAGCCTTATGACATGGATTTCATGGCTGAGTGATATTCCATTGTACATGAGGACCACAACTTCTTTATCCATTTTTCTCTTTCCTAGGATATTTAAGGTGTAATGAAGAGGGGGTTCTTGTCAACAGAGCAGCCCTAAACTTTGGGGTGCCTGTGTCTTGCTGATTTTTAGTTTTCCCAATTTATACGCCCATGAGTGGAAGTGCCCTATGCTCTCCAAGCTGTGTTTTTTAGATGTTTCAGAACACACCGTACACTTCTCCAGAGTGGCTGTTGGCAATTTACATCCCACCCATCAGCGTAGCAAGGCTCCCATTTCTCCATGGCCGGTCCTGCATTTCTGGTTTGGACACTTTTTTCCGCATGGCCCTTTTGCCCGCTGGGAAGCGAGACTTCTTTGGAGCGCTGATTGGCCTTTCCAGGTTGCTTGGTTGGCCAAAAAGGGCGTATGCGTTTTTTCCTGAATATATTTAGGAAAAAACGCATACGCCCTTTTTGGCCAAGGGCATCATTGTCCACGTTTTGCCGCTTTTCATGTGCTTTCAAGGCGATTCGAATCTACCTCCTGAAATCTGTTTCCTGCAATTCTGCCTTGCTTTCAAAGCCTCTTCGTTGCCTTCCCTTAATATATTTGTGGACGAGAGGTATCATTTAAAACTCTGCAGGTCTGTGAATTGCAGTGCCCCTGAGCTCCATTTTTCAACTCGCTTTTTTGGGAGCTGGCCGCAAAAGCGCAGGATTGCTTCAGGCCCTCTTCTGGTTCTGGGGGGGCAGGCTGAGCTTGTGCTTAATTCTTCTTCCTGATGGGAAAATAGAGTGACCTGTGCCTGTCCCAACACCTAGAGCTAGTCTCTCATTGGTTCCCCCTCTTCCCGTTCATCCTCAGGACAAATTGCAACCTGTACGGAACAGGAGGTTAAAGGTGCTGATTCTCCAAGGAGGGAGATGGCTAGTAAATCGGCTGGAATGGCGAACCCGAGCAAAGGAGATGAGAAATGAGGTGCGTTTTAGAAACCTTTCCCGATCACACGGTGTACCATCTTCTGGGTTTCTCATGCCTGTTTTCGACGTAGGAAGATGCCCTTCAACCTGGAGATTTGGGACCCATGGGATGGGTACCATGCAGTATTACTTGAAAGGGTCTGCGTTGGCTCACCCAACCTCACCGAACCTCTCAGCCCCAAGAGTGTCCACCCTTATGTCTCAATCAGCTGTGGGTCTAGATATGGTCAATCCAGGTTGCATCACAGCCCCTGAACGAATTTTGTAAGTATTTCTCTCTCTTTCACTGTCTTTGTTTCACGGGTTTTGAAAAGTAATTTATTTTTATGATGGGGTTTAGCTGCTTTTCACGGCTGTGTTTATGCCGCTTTACACCCCCTTGACTCACTCACAGAGAGATATCAATACATAGGTTTGAAGATTCTTACTAGTCAGATATATTCTTGTGCGGTGAATAGGGGGTGTTGAGTCCAGTTCACTGAAAAAGGAATAGGTCTTGTCTCTTACATATTGGGTTTATGGAACGGTATCGGAGCTAATTTGAAACCCTTGTTTTATGCATCACCCCACCTCACCTTTCCCGTTCAGCAGCCATAGTGTGTTTCCTAAACGTGTGACTCTGTTCTGTTTTGTAATTCAGTTCAAGTGTAGCGGTTTTTACATTCCCTCTCTAAGTGATATCTTAGGATAAGTGTCTTTTTCTGTGTGACTTATTTCACTTAGAATCGTCGTACCTAAATCCACTCATCGTGCTGCTACTAGCCTTATGACGTGGATTTCATGGCTGAGTGATATTCCATTGTACATGAGGACCACAACTTCTTTATCCATTTTTCTCTTTCCTAGGATATTTAAGGTGTAATGAAGTGGGGGTTCTTGTCAACAGAGCAGCCCTAAACTTTGGGGTGCCTGTGTCTTGCTGATTTTTAGTTTTCCCAATTTATACGCCCATGAGTGGAAGTGCCCTATGCTCTCCAAGCTGTGTTTTTTAGATGTTTCAGAACACACCGTACACTTCTCCAGAGTGGCTGTTGGCAATTTACATCCCACCCATCAGCGTAGCAAGGCTCCCATTTCTCCATGGCCGGTCCTGCATTTCTGGTTTGGACACTTTTTTCCGCATGGCCCTTTTGCCCGCTGGGAAGCGAGACTTCTTTGGAGCGCTGATTGGCCTTTCCAGGTTGCTTGGTTGGCCAAAAAGGGCGTATGCGTTTTTTCCTGAATATATTCAGGAAAAAACGCATACGCCCTTTTTGGCCAAGGGCATCATTGTCCACGTTTTGCCGCTTTTCATGTGCTTTCAAGGCGATTCGAATCTACCTCCTGAAATCTGTTTCCTGCAATTCTGCCTTGCTTTCAAAGCCTCTTCGTTGCCTTCCCTTAATATATTTGTGGACGAGAGGTATCATTTAAAACTCTGCAGGTTTGTGAGTTGCAGTGCCCCTGAGCTCCATTTTTCAACTCGCTTTTTTGGGAGCTGGCCGCAAAAGCGCAGGATTGCTTCAGGCCCTCTTCTGTTTCTGGGGGGCAGGCTGAGCTTGTGCTTAATTCTTCTTCCTGATGGGAAAATAGAGTGACCTGTGCCTGTCCCAACACCTAGAGCTAGTCTCTCATTGGTTCCCCCTCTTCCCGTTCATCCTCAGGACAAATTGCAACCTGTACGGAACAGGAGGTTAAAGGTGCTGATTCTCCAAGGAGGGAGATGGCTAGTAAATCGGCTGGAATGGCGAACCCGAGCAAAGGAGATGAGAAATGAGGTGCGTTTTAGAAACCTTTCCCGATCACACCGTGTACCATCTTCTGGGTTTCTCATGCCTGTTTTCGACGTAGGAAGATGCCCTTGAAGCTGGAGATTTGGGACCCATGGGATGGGTACCATGCAGTATTACTTGAAAGGGTGTGCGTTGGCTCACCCAACCTCACCGAACCTCTCAGCCCCAAGAGTGTCCACCCTTATGTCTCAATCAGCTGTGGGTCTAGATATGGTCAATCCAGGTTGCATCACAGCCCGTGAACGAATTTTGTAAGAATTTATCTCTCTTTCACTGTCTTTGTTTCACGGGTTTTGAAAAGTAATTTATTTTTATAATGGGGTTTAGCTGCTTTTCACGGCTGTGTTTATGCCGCTTTACACCCCCTTGACTCACTCACAGAGAGATATCAATACATAGGTTTGAAGATTCTTACTAGTCAGATATATTCTTGTGCGGTGAATAGGGGGTGTTGAGTCCAGTTCACTGAAAAAGGAATAGGTCTTGTCTCTTACATATTGGGTTTATGGAACGGTATCGGAGCTAATTTGAAACCCTTGTTTTATGCATCACCCCACCTCACCTTGCCCGTTCAGCAGCCATAGTGTGTTTCCTAAACGTGTGACTCTGTTCTGTTTTGCAATTCAGTTCAAGTGTAGCGGTTTTTCATTCCCTCTCTAAGTGATATCTTAGGATAAGTGTCTTTTTCTGTGTGACTTATTTCACTTAGAATCGTCGTACCTCAATCCACTCATCGTGCTGCTACTAGCCTTATGACGTGGATTTCATGGCTGAGTGATATTCCATTGTACATGAGGACCACAACTTCTTTACCCATTTTTCTCTTTCCTAGGATATTTAAGGTGTAATGAAGTGGGGGTTCTTGTCAACAGAGCAGCCCTAAACTTTGGGGTGCCTGTGTCTTGCTGATTTTTAGTTTTCCCAATTTATACGCCCATGAGTGGAAGTGCCCTATGCTCTCCAAGCTGTGTTTTTTAGATGTTTCAGAACACACCGTACACTTCTCCAGAGTGGCTGTTGGCAATTTACATCCCACCCATCAGCGTAGCAAGGCTCCCATTTCTCCATGGCCGGTCCTGCATTTCTGGTTTGGACACTTTTTTCCGCATGGCCCTTTTGCCCGCTGGGAAGCGAGACTTCTTTGGAGCGCTGATTGGCCTTTCCAGGTTGCTTGGTTGGCCAAAAAGGGCGTATGCGTTTTTTCCTGAATATATTTAGGAAAAAACGCATACGCCCTTTTTGGCCAAGGGCATCATTGTCCACGTTTTGCCGCTTTTCATGTGCTTTCAAGGCGATTCGAATCTACCTCCTGAAATCTGTTTCCTGCAATTCTGCCTTGCTTTCAAAGCCTCTTCGTTGCCTTCCCTTAATATATTTGTGGACGAGAGGTATCATTTAAAACTCTGCAGGTCTGTGAATTGCAGTGCCCCTGAGCTCCATTTTTCAACTCGCTTTTTTGGGAGCTGGCCGCAAAAGCGCAGGATTGCTTCAGGCCCTCTTCTGGTTCTGGGGGGGCAGGCTGAGCTTGTGCTTAATTCTTCTTCCTGATGGGAAAATAGAGTGACCTGTGCCTGTCCCAACACCTAGAGCTAGTCTCTCATTGGTTCCCCCTCTTCCCGTTCATCCTCAGGACAAATTGCAACCTGTACGGAACAGGAGGTTAAAGGTGCTGATTCTCCAAGGAGGGAGATGGCTAGTAAATCGGCTGGAATGGCGAACCCGAGCAAAGGAGATGAGAAATGAGGTGCGTTTTAGAAACCTTTCCCGATCACACGGTGTACCATCTTCTGGGTTTCTCATGCCTGTTTTCGACGTAGGAAGATGCCCTTCAACCTGGAGATTTGGGACCCATGGGATGGGTACCATGCAGTATTACTTGAAAGGGTC
This sequence comes from Balaenoptera acutorostrata, assembly GCF_949987535.1. NCBI lineage: Eukaryota > Metazoa > Chordata > Mammalia > Artiodactyla > Balaenopteridae > Balaenoptera > Balaenoptera acutorostrata. The sequence goes on from NW_026646681.1 coordinate 69,704, forward strand.
TGCGTTGGCTCACCCAACCTCACCGAACCTCTCAGCCCCAAGAGTGTCCACCCTTATGTCTCAATCAGCTGTGGGTCTAGATATGGTCAATCCAGGTTGCATCACAGCCCCTGAACGAATTTTGTAAGTATTTCTCTCTCTTTCACTGTCTTTGTTTCACGGGTTTTGAAAAGTAATTTATTTTTATGATGGGGTTTAGCTGCTTTTCACGGCTGTGTTTATGCCGCTTTACACCCCCTTGACTCACTCACAGAGAGATATCAATACATAGGTTTGAAGATTCTTACTAGTCAGATATATTCTTGTGCGGTGAATAGGGGGTGTTGAGTCCAGTTCACTGAAAAAGGAATAGGTCTTGTCTCTTACATATTGGGTTTATGGAACGGTATCGGAGCTAATTTGAAACCCTTGTTTTATGCATCACCCCACCTCACCTTTCCCGTTCAGCAGCCATAGTGTGTTTCCTAAACGTGTGACTCTGTTCTGTTTTGTAATTCAGTTCAAGTGTAGCGGTTTTTACATTCCCTCTCTAAGTGATATCTTAGGATAAGTGTCTTTTTCTGTGTGACTTATTTCACTTAGAATCGTCGTACCTAAATCCACTCATCGTGCTGCTACTAGCCTTATGACGTGGATTTCATGGCTGAGTGATATTCCATTGTACATGAGGACCACAACTTCTTTATCCATTTTTCTCTTTCCTAGGATATTTAAGGTGTAATGAAGTGGGGGTTCTTGTCAACAGAGCAGCCCTAAACTTTGGGGTGCCTGTGTCTTGCTGATTTTTAGTTTTCCCAATTTATACGCCCATGAGTGGAAGTGCCCTATGCTCTCCAAGCTGTGTTTTTTAGATGTTTCAGAACACACCGTACACTTCTCCAGAGTGGCTGTTGGCAATTTACATCCCACCCATCAGCGTAGCAAGGCTCCCATTTCTCCATGGCCGGTCCTGCATTTCTGGTTTGGACACTTTTTTCCGCATGGCCCTTTTGCCCGCTGGGAAGCGAGACTTCTTTGGAGCGCTGATTGGCCTTTCCAGGTTGCTTGGTTGGCCAAAAAGGGCGTATGCGTTTTTTCCTGAATATATTCAGGAAAAAACGCATACGCCCTTTTTGGCCAAGGGCATCATTGTCCACGTTTTGCCGCTTTTCATGTGCTTTCAAGGCGATTCGAATCTACCTCCTGAAATCTGTTTCCTGCAATTCTGCCTTGCTTTCAAAGCCTCTTCGTTGCCTTCCCTTAATATATTTGTGGACGAGAGGTATCATTTAAAACTCTGCAGGTTTGTGAGTTGCAGTGCCCCTGAGCTCCATTTTTCAACTCGCTTTTTTGGGAGCTGGCCGCAAAAGCGCAGGATTGCTTCAGGCCCTCTTCTGTTTCTGGGGGGCAGGCTGAGCTTGTGCTTAATTCTTCTTCCTGATGGGAAAATAGAGTGACCTGTGCCTGTCCCAACACCTAGAGCTAGTCTCTCATTGGTTCCCCCTCTTCCCGTTCATCCTCAGGACAAATTGCAACCTGTACGGAACAGGAGGTTAAAGGTGCTGATTCTCCAAGGAGGGAGATGGCTAGTAAATCGGCTGGAATGGCGAACCCGAGCAAAGGAGATGAGAAATGAGGTGCGTTTTAGAAACCTTTCCCGATCACACCGTGTACCATCTTCTGGGTTTCTCATGCCTGTTTTCGACGTAGGAAGATGCCCTTGAAGCTGGAGATTTGGGACCCATGGGATGGGTACCATGCAGTATTACTTGAAAGGGTGTGCGTTGGCTCACCCAACCTCACCGAACCTCTCAGCCCCAAGAGTGTCCACCCTTATGTCTCAATCAGCTGTGGGTCTAGATATGGTCAATCCAGGTTGCATCACAGCCCGTGAACGAATTTTGTAAGAATTTATCTCTCTTTCACTGTCTTTGTTTCACGGGTTTTGAAAAGTAATTTATTTTTATAATGGGGTTTAGCTGCTTTTCACGGCTGTGTTTATGCCGCTTTACACCCCCTTGACTCACTCACAGAGAGATATCAATACATAGGTTTGAAGATTCTTACTAGTCAGATATATTCTTGTGCGGTGAATAGGGGGTGTTGAGTCCAGTTCACTGAAAAAGGAATAGGTCTTGTCTCTTACATATTGGGTTTATGGAACGGTATCGGAGCTAATTTGAAACCCTTGTTTTATGCATCACCCCACCTCACCTTGCCCGTTCAGCAGCCATAGTGTGTTTCCTAAACGTGTGACTCTGTTCTGTTTTGCAATTCAGTTCAAGTGTAGCGGTTTTTCATTCCCTCTCTAAGTGATATCTTAGGATAAGTGTCTTTTTCTGTGTGACTTATTTCACTTAGAATCGTCGTACCTCAATCCACTCATCGTGCTGCTACTAGCCTTATGACGTGGATTTCATGGCTGAGTGATATTCCATTGTACATGAGGACCACAACTTCTTTACCCATTTTTCTCTTTCCTAGGATATTTAAGGTGTAATGAAGTGGGGGTTCTTGTCAACAGAGCAGCCCTAAACTTTGGGGTGCCTGTGTCTTGCTGATTTTTAGTTTTCCCAATTTATACGCCCATGAGTGGAAGTGCCCTATGCTCTCCAAGCTGTGTTTTTTAGATGTTTCAGAACACACTGTACACTTCTCCAGAGCGGCTGTTGGCAATTTACATCCCACCCATCAGCGTAGCAAGGCTCCCATTTCTCCATGGCCGGTCCTGCATTTCTGGTTTGGACACTTTTTTCCGCATGGCCCTTTTGCCCGCTGGGAAGCGAGACTTCTTTGGAGCGCTGATTGGCCTTTCCAGGTTGCTTGGTTGGCCAAAAAGGGCGTATGCGTTTTTTCCTGAATATATTCAGGAAAAAACGCATACGCCCTTTTTGGCCAAGGGCATCATTGTCCACGTTTTGCCGCTTTTCATGTGCTTTCAAGGCGATTCGAATCTACCTCCTGAAATCTGTTTCCTGCAATTCTGCCTTGCTTTCAAAGCCTCTTCGTTGCCTTCCCTTAATATATTTGTGGACGAGAGGTATCATTTAAAACTCTGCAGGTTTGTGAATTGCAGTGCCCCTGAGCTCCATTTTTCAACTCGCTTTTTTGGGAGCTGGCCGCAAAAGCGCAGGATTGCTTCAGGCCCTCTTCTGGTTCTGGGGGGCAGGCTGAGCTTGTGCTTAATTCTTCTTCCTGATGGGAAAATAGAGTGACCTGTGCCTGTCCCAACACCTAGAGCTAGTCTCTCATTGGTTCCCCCTCTTCCCGTTCATCCTCAGGACAAATTGCAACCTGTACGGAACAGGAGGTTAAAGGTGCTGATTCTCCAAGGAGGGAGATGGCTAGTAAATCGGCTGGAATGGCGAACCCGAGCAAAGGAGATGAGAAATGAGGTGCCTTTTAGAAACCTTTCCCGATCACACGGTGTACCATCTTCTGGGTTTCTCATGCCTGTTTTCGACGTAGGAAGATGCCCTTGAACCTGGAGGTTTGGGACCCATGGGATGGGTACCATGCAGTATTACTTGAAAGGGTCTGCGTTGGCTCACCCAACCTCACCGAACCTCTCAGCCCCAAGAGTGTCCACCCTTATGTCTCAATCAGCTGTGGGTCTAGATATGGTCAATCCAGGTTGCATCACAGCCCCTGAACGAATTTTGTAAGAATTTCTCTCTCTTTCACTGTCTTTGTTTCACGGGTTTTGAAAAGTAATTTATTTTTATAATGGGGTTTAGCTGCTTTTCACGGCTGTGTTTATGCCGCTTTACACCCCCTTGACTCACTTACAGAGAGATATCAATACATAGGTTTGAAGATTCTTACTAGTCAGATATATTCTTGTGCGGTGAATAGGGGGTGTTGAGTCCAGTTCACTGAAAAAGGAATAGGTCTTGTCTCTTACATATTGGGTTTATGGAACGGTATCGGAGCTAATTTGAAACCCTTGTTTTATGCATCACCCCACCTCACCTTTCCCGTTCAGCAGTCATAGTGTGGTTCCTAAACGTGTGACTCTGTTCTGTTTTGCAATTCAGTTCAAGTGTAGCGGTTTTTACATTCCCTCTCTAAGTGATATCTTAGGATAAGTGTCTTTTTCTGTGTGACTTATTTCACTTAGAATCGTCGTACCTAAATCCACTCATCGTGCTTCTACTAGCCTTATGACGTGGATTTCATGGCTGAGTGATATTCCATTGTACATGAGGACCACAACTTCTTTACCCATTTTTCTCTTTCCTAGGATATTTAAGGTGTAATGAAGTGGGGGTTCTTGTCAACAGAGCAGCCCTAAACTTTGGGGTGCCTGTGTCTTGCTGATTTTTAGTTTTCCCAATTTATACGCCCATGAGTGGAAGTGCCCTATGCTCTCCAAGCTGTGTTTTTTAGATGTTTCAGAACACACCGTACACTTCTCCAGAGTGGCTGTTGGCAATTTACATCCCACCCATCAGCGTAGCAAGGCTCCCATTTCTCCATGGCCGGTCCTGCATTTCTGGTTTGGACACTTTTTTCCGCATGGCCCTTTTGCCCGCTGGGAAGCAAGACTTCTTTGGAGCGCTGATTGGCCTTTCCAGGTTGCTTGGTTGGCCAAAAAGGGCGTATGCGTTTTTTCCTGAATATATTCAGGAAAAAACGCATACGCCCTTTATGGCCAAGGGCATCATTGTCCACGTTTTGCCGCTTTTCATGTGCTTTCAAGGCGATTCGAATCTACCTCCTGAAATCTGTTTCCTGCAATTCTGCCTTGCTTTCAAAGCCTCTTCGTTGCCTTCCCTTAATATATTTGTGGACGAGAGGTATCATTTAAAACTCTGCAGGTTTGTGAATTGCAGTGCCCCTGAGCTCCATTTTTCAACTCGCTTTTTTGGGAGCTGGCCGCAAAAGCGCAGGATTGCTTCAGGCCCTCTTCTGGTTCTGGGGGGCAGGCTGAGCTTGTGCTTAATTCTTCTTCCTGATGGGAAAATAGAGTGACCTGTGCCTGTCCCAACACCTAGAGCTAGTCTCTCATTGGTTCCCCCTCTTCCCGTTCATCCTCAGGACAAATTGCAACCTGTACGGAACAGGAGGTTAAAGGTGCTGATTCTCCAAGGAGGGAGATGGCTAGTAAATCGGCTGGAATGGCGAACCCGAGCAAAGGAGATGAGAAATGAGGTGCGTTTTAGAAACCTTTCCCGATCACACGGTGTACCATCTTCTGGGTTTCTCATGCCTGTTTTCGACGTAGGAAGATGCCCTTGAACCTGGAGATTTGGGACCCATGGGATGGGTACCATGCAGTATTACTTGAAAGGGTCTGCGTTGGCTCACCCAACCTCACCGAACCTCTCAGCCCCAAGAGTGTCCACCCTTATGTCTCAATCAGCTGTGGGTCTAGATATGGTCAATCCAGGTTGCATCACAGCCCCTGAACGAATTTTGTAAGAATTTCTCTCTCTTTCACTGTCTTTGTTTCACGGGTTTTGAAAAGTAATTTATTTTTATAATGGGGTTTAGCTGCTTTTCACGGCTGTGTTTATGCCGCTTTACACCCCCTTGACTCACTTACAGAGAGATATCAATACATAGGTTTGAAGATTCTTACTAGTCAGATATATTCTTGTGCGGTGAATAGGGGGTGTTGAGTCCAGTTCACTGAAAAAGGAATAGGTCTTGTCTCTTACATATTGGGTTTATGGAACGGTATCGGAGCTATTTTGAAACCCTTGTTTTATGCATCACCCCACCTCACCTTTCCCGTTCAGCAGTCATAGTGCGGTTCCTAAACGTGTGACTCTGTTCTGTTTTGCAATTCAGTTCAAGTGTAGCGGTTTTTACATTCCCTCTCTAAGTGATATCTTAGGATAAGTGTCTTTTTCTGTGTGACTTATTTCACTTAGAATCGTCGTACCTAAATCCACTCATCGTGCTGCTACTAGCCTTATGACGTGGATTTCATGGCTGAGTGATATTCCATTGTACATGAGGACCACAACTTCTTTACCCATTTTTCTCTTTCCTAGGATATTTAAGGTGTAATGAAGTGGGGGTTCTTGTCAACAGAGCAGCCCTAAACTTTGGGGTGCCTGTGTCTTGCTGATTTTTAGTTTTCCCAATTTATACGCCCATGAGTGGAAGTGCCCTATGCTCTCCAAGCTGTGTTTTTTAGATGTTTCAGAACACACCGTACACTTCTCCAGAGTGGCTGTTGGCAATTTACATCCCACCCATCAGCGTAGCAAGGCTCCCATTTCTCCATGGCCGGTCCTGCATTTCTGGTTTGGACACTTTTTTCCGCATGGCCCTTTTGCCCGCTGGGAAGCGAGACTTCTTTGGAGCGCTGATTGGCCTTTCCAGGTTGCTTGGTTGGCCAAAAAGGGCGTATGCGTTTTTTCCTGAATATATTTAGGAAAAAACGCATACGCCCTTTTTGGCCAAGGGCATCATTGTCCACGTTTTGCCGCTTTTCATGTGCTTTCAAGGCGATTCGAATCTACCTCCTGAAATCTGTTTCCTGCAATTCTGCCTTGCTTTCAAAGCCTCTTCGTTGCCTTCCCTTAATATATTTGTGGACGAGAGGTATCATTTAAAACTCTGCAGGTCTGTGAATTGCAGTGCCCCTGAGCTCCATTTTTCAACTCGCTTTTTTGGGAGCTGGCCGCAAAAGTGCAGGATTGCTTCAGGCCCTCTTCTGGTTCTGGGGGGGCAGGCTGAGCTTGTGCTTAATTCTTCTTCCTGATGGGAAAATAGAGTGACCTGTGCCTGTCCCAACACCTAGAGCTAGTCTCTCATTGGTTCCCCCTCTTCCCGTTCATCCTCAGGACAAATTGCAACCTGTACGGAACAGGAGGTTAAAGGTGCTGATTCTCCAAGGAGGGAGATGGCTAGTAAATCGGCTGGAATGGCGAACCCGAGCAAAGGAGATGAGAAATGAGGTGCGTTTTAGAAACCTTTCCCGATCACACGGTGTACCATCTTCTGGGTTTCTCATGCCTGTTTTCGACGTAGGAAGATGCCCTTCAACCTGGAGATTTGGGACCCATGGGATGGGTACCATGCAGTATTACTTGAAAGGGTCTGCGTTGGCTCACCCAACCTCACCGAACCTCTCAGCCCCAAGAGTGTCCACCCTTATGTCTCAATCAGCTGTGGGTCTAGATATGGTCAATCCAGGTTGCATCACAGCCCCTGAACGAATTTTGTAAGTATTTCTCTCTCTTTCACTGTCTTTGTTTCACGGGTTTTGAAAAGTAATTTATTTTTATGATGGGGTTTAGCTGCTTTTCACGGCTGTGTTTATGCCGCTTTACACCCCCTTGACTCACTCACAGAGAGATATCAATACATAGGTTTGAAGATTCTTACTAGTCAGATATATTCTTGTGCGGTGAATAGGGGGTGTTGAGTCCAGTTCACTGAAAAAGGAATAGGTCTTGTCTCTTACATATTGGGTTTATGGAACGGTATCGGAGCTAATTTGAAACCCTTGTTTTATGCATCACCCCACCTCACCTTTCCCGTTCAGCAGCCATAGTGTGTTTCCTAAACGTGTGACTCTGTTCTGTTTTGTAATTCAGTTCAAGTGTAGCGGTTTTTACATTCCCTCTCTAAGTGATATCTTAGGATAAGTGTCTTTTTCTGTGTGACTTATTTCACTTAGAATCGTCGTACCTAAATCCACTCATCGTGCTTCTACTAGCCTTATGACGTGGATTTCATGGCTGAGTGATATTCCATTGTACATGAGGACCACAACTTCTTTACCCATTTTTCTCTTTCCTAGGATATTTAAGGTGTAATGAAGTGGGGGTTCTTGTCAACAGAGCAGCCCTAAACTTTGGGGTGCCTGTGTCTTGCTGATTTTTAGTTTTCCCAATTTATACGCCCATGAGTGGAAGTGCCCTATGCTCTCCAAGCTGTGTTTTTTAGATGTTTCAGAACACACCGTACACTTCTCCAGAGTGGCTGTTGGCAATTTACATCCCACCCATCAGCGTAGCAAGGCTCCCATTTCTCCATGGCCGGTCCTGCATTTCTGGTTTGGACACTTTTTTCCGCATGGCCCTTTTGCCCGCTGGGAAGCGAGACTTCTTTGGAGCGCTGATTGGCCTTTCCAGGTTGCTTGGTTGGCCAAAAAGGGCGTATGCGTTTTTTCCTGAATATATTCAGGAAAAAACGCATACGCCCTTTATGGCCAAGGGCATCATTGTCCACGTTTTGCCGCTTTTCATGTGCTTTCAAGGCGATTCGAATCTACCTCCTGAAATCTGTTTCCTGCAATTCTGCCTTGCTTTCAAAGCCTCTTCGTTGCCTTCCCTTAATATATTTGTGGACGAGAGGTATCATTTAAAACTCTGCAGGTTTGTGAATTGCAGTGCCCCTGAGCTCCATTTTTCAACTCGCTTTTTTGGGAGCTGGCCGCAAAAGCGCAGGATTGCTTCAGGCCCTCTTCTGGTTCTGGGGGGCAGGCTGAGCTTGTGCTTAATTCTTCTTCCTGATGGGAAAATAGAGTGACCTGTGCCTGTCCCAACACCTAGAGCTAGTCTCTCATTGGTTCCCCCTCTTCCCGTTCATCCTCAGGACAAATTGCAACCTGTACGGAACAGGAGGTTAAAGGTGCTGATTCTCCAAGGAGGGAGATGGCTAGTAAATCGGCTGGAATGGCGAACCCGAGCAAAGGAGATGAGAAATGAGGTGCGTTTTAGAAACCTTTCCCGATCACACGGTGTACCATCTTCTGGGTTTCTCATGCCTGTTTTCGACGTAGGAAGATGCCCTTGAACCTGGAGATTTGGGACCCATGGGATGGGTACCATGCAGTATTACTTGAAAGGGTCTGCGTTGGCTCACCCAACCTCACCGAACCTCTCAGCCCCAAGAGTGTCCACCCTTATGTCTCAATCAGCTGTGGGTCTAGATATGGTCAATCCAGGTTGCATCACAGCCCCTGAACGAATTTTGTAAGAATTTCTCTCTCTTTCACTGTCTTTGTTTCACGGGTTTTGAAAAGTAATTTATTTTTATAATGGGGTTTAGCTGCTTTTCACGGCTGTGTTTATGCCGCTTTACACCCCCTTGACTCACTTACAGAGAGATATCAATACATAGGTTTGAAGATTCTTACTAGTCAGATATATTCTTGTGCGGTGAATAGGGGGTGTTGAGTCCAGTTCACTGAAAAAGGAATAGGTCTTGTCTCTTACATATTGGGTTTATGGAACGGTATCGGAGCTATTTTGAAACCCTTGTTTTATGCATCACCCCACCTCACCTTTCCCGTTCAGCAGTCATAGTGCGGTTCCTAAACGTGTGACTCTGTTCTGTTTTGCAATTCAGTTCAAGTGTAGCGGTTTTTACATTCCCTCTCTAAGTGATATCTTAGGATAAGTGTCTTTTTCTGTGTGACTTATTTCACTTAGAATCGTCGTACCTAAATCCACTCATCGTGCTGCTACTAGCCTTATGACGTGGATTTCATGGCTGAGTGATATTCCATTGTACATGAGGACCACAACTTCTTTACCCATTTTTCTCTTTCCTAGGATATTTAAGGTGTAATGAAGTGGGGGTTCTTGTCAACAGAGCAGCCCTAAACTTTGGGGTGCCTGTGTCTTGCTGATTTTTAGTTTTCCCAATTTATACGCCCATGAGTGGAAGTGCCCTATGCTCTCCAAGCTGTGTTTTTTAGATGTTTCAGAACACACCGTACACTTCTCCAGAGTGGCTGTTGGCAATTTACATCCCACCCATCAGCGTAGCAAGGCTCCCATTTCTCCATGGCCGGTCCTGCATTTCTGGTTTGGACACTTTTTTCCGCATGGCCCTTTTGCCCGCTGGGAAGCGAGACTTCTTTGGAGCGCTGATTGGCCTTTCCAGGTTGCTTGGTTGGCCAAAAAGGGCGTATGCGTTTTTTCCTGAATATATTTAGGAAAAAACGCATACGCCCTTTTTGGCCAAGGGCATCATTGTCCACGTTTTGCCGCTTTTCATGTGCTTTCAAGGCGATTCGAATCTACCTCCTGAAATCTGTTTCCTGCAATTCTGCCTTGCTTTCAAAGCCTCTTCGTTGCCTTCCCTTAATATATTTGTGGACGAGAGGTATCATTTAAAACTCTGCAGGTCTGTGAATTGCAGTGCCCCTGAGCTCCATTTTTCAACTCGCTTTTTTGGGAGCTGGCCGCAAAAGCGCAGGATTGCTTCAGGCCCTCTTCTGGTTCTGGGGGGGCAGGCTGAGCTTGTGCTTAATTCTTCTTCCTGATGGGAAAATAGAGTGACCTGTGCCTGTCCCAACACCTAGAGCTAGTCTCTCATTGGTTCCCCCTCTTCCCGTTCATCCTCAGGACAAATTGCAACCTGTACGGAACAGGAGGTTAAAGGTGCTGATTCTCCAAGGAGGGAGATGGCTAGTAAATCGGCTGGAATGGCGAACCCGAGCAAAGGAGATGAGAAATGAGGTGCGTTTTAGAAACCTTTCCCGATCACACGGTGTACCATCTTCTGGGTTTCTCATGCCTGTTTTCGACGTAGGAAGATGCCCTTCAACCTGGAGATTTGGGACCCATGGGATGGGTACCATGCAGTATTACTTGAAAGGGTCTGCGTTGGCTCACCCAACCTCACCGAACCTCTCAGCCCCAAGAGTGTCCACCCTTATGTCTCAATCAGCTGTGGGTCTAGATATGGTCAATCCAGGTTGCATCACAGCCCCTGAACGAATTTTGTAAGTATTTCTCTCTCTTTCACTGTCTTTGTTTCACGGGTTTTGAAAAGTAATTTATTTTTATGATGGGGTTTAGCTGCTTTTCACGGCTGTGTTTATGCCGCTTTACACCCCCTTGACTCACTCACAGAGAGATATCAATACATAGGTTTGAAGATTCTTACTAGTCAGATATATTCTTGTGCGGTGAATAGGGGGTGTTGAGTCCAGTTCACTGAAAAAGGAATAGGTCTTGTCTCTTACATATTGGGTTTATGGAACGGTATCGGAGCTAATTTGAAACCCTTGTTTTATGCATCACCCCACCTCACCTTTCCCGTTCAGCAGCCATAGTGTGTTTCCTAAACGTGTGACTCTGTTCTGTTTTGTAATTCAGTTCAAGTGTAGCGGTTTTTACATTCCCTCTCTAAGTGATATCTTAGGATAAGTGTCTTTTTCTGTGTGACTTATTTCACTTAGAATCGTCGTACCTAAATCCACTCATCGTGCTGCTACTAGCCTTATGACGTGGATTTCATGGCTGAGTGATATTCCATTGTACATGAGGACCACAACTTCTTTATCCATTTTTCTCTTTCCTAGGATATTTAAGGTGTAATGAAGTGGGGGTTCTTGTCAACAGAGCAGCCCTAAACTTTGGGGTGCCTGTGTCTTGCTGATTTTTAGTTTTCCCAATTTATACGCCCATGAGTGGAAGTGCCCTATGCTCTCCAAGCTGTGTTTTTTAGATGTTTCAGAACACACCGTACACTTCTCCAGAGTGGCTGTTGGCAATTTACATCCCACCCATCAGCGTAGCAAGGCTCCCATTTCTCCATGGCCGGTCCTGCATTTCTGGTTTGGACACTTTTTTCCGCATGGCCCTTTAGCCCGCTGGGAAGCGAGACTTCTTTGGAGCGCTGATTGGCCTTTCCAGGTTGCTTGGTTGGCCAAAAAGGGCGTATGCGTTTTTTCCTGAATATATTCAGGAAAAAACGCATACGCCCTTTTTGGCCAAGGGCATCATTGTCCACGTTTTGCCGCTTTTCATGTGCTTTCAAGGCGATTCGAATCTACCTCCTGAAATCTGTTTCCTGCAATTCTGCCTTGCTTTCAAAGCCTCTTCGTTGCCTTCCCTTAATATATTTGTGGACGAGAGGTATCATTTAAAACTCTGCAGGTTTGTGAATTGCAGTGCCCCTGAGCTCCATTTTTCAACTCGCTTTTTTGGGAGCTGGCCGCAAAAGCGCAGGATTGCTTCAGGCCCTCTTCTGTTTCTGGGGGGCAGGCTGAGCTTGTGCTTAATTCTTCTTCCTGATGGGAAAATAGAGTGACCTGTGCCTGTCCCAACACCTAGAGCTAGTCTCTCATTGGTTCCCCCTCTTCCCGTTCATCCTCAGGACAAATTGCAACCTGTACGGAACAGGAGGTTAAAGGTGCTGATTCTCCAAGGAGGGAGATGGCTAGTAAATCGGCTGGAATGGCGAACCCGAGCAAAGGAGATGAGAAATGAGGTGCGTTTTAGAAACCTTTCCCGATCACACGGTGTACCATCTTCTGGGTTTCTCATGCCTGTTTTCGACGTAGGAAGATGCCCTTGAAGCTGGAGATTTGGGACCCATGGGATGGGTACCATGCAGTATTACTTGAAAGGGTCTGCGTTGGCTCACCCAACCTCACCGAACCTCTCAGCCCCAAGAGTGTCCACCCTTATGTCTCAATCAGCTGTGGGTCTAGATATGGTCAATCCAGGTTGCATCACAGCCCGTGAACGAATTTTGTAAGAATTTATCTCTCTTTCACTGTCTTTGTTTCACGGGTTTTGAAAAGTAATTTATTTTTATAATGGGGTTTAGCTGCTTTTCACGGCTGTGTTTATGCCGCTTTACACCCCCTTGACTCACTCACAGAGAGATATCAATACATAGGTTTGAAGATTCTTACTAGTCAGATATATTCTTGTGCGGTGAATAGGGGGTGTTGAGTCCAGTTCACTGAAAAAGGAATAGGTCTTGTCTCTTACATATTGGGTTTATGGAACGGTATCGGAGCTAATTTGAAACCCTTGTTTTATGCATCACCCCACCTCACCTTGCCCGTTCAGCAGCCATAGTGTGTTTCCTAAACGTGTGACTCTGTTCTGTTTTGCAATTCAGTTCAAGTGTAGCGGTTTTTCATTCCCTCTCTAAGTGATATCTTAGGATAAGTGTCTTTTTCTGTGTGACTTATTTCACTTAGAATCGTCGTACCTAAATCCACTCATCGTGCTGCTACTAGCCTTATGACGTGGATTTCATGGCTGAGTGATATTCCATTGTACATGAGGACCACAACTTCTTTACCCATTTTTCTCTTTCCTAGGATATTTAAGGTGTAATGAAGTGGGGGTTCTTGTCAACAGAGCAGCCCTAAACTTTGGGGTGCCTGTGTCTTGCTGATTTTTAGTTTTCCCAATTTATACGCCCATGAGTGGAAGTGCCCTATGCTCTCCAAGCTGTGTTTTTTAGATGTTTCAGAACACACTGTACACTTCTCCAGAGCGGCTGTTGGCAATTTACATCCCACCCATCAGCGTAGCAAGGCTCCCATTTCTCCATGGCCGGTCCTGCATTTCTGGTTTGGACACTTTTTTCCGCATGGCCCTTTTGCCCGCTGGGAAGCGAGACTTCTTTGGAGCGCTGATTGGCCTTTCCAGGTTGCTTGGTTGGCCAAAAAGGGCGTATGCGTTTTTTCCTGAATATATTCAGGAAAAAACGCATACGCCCTTTTTGGCCAAGGGCATCATTGTCCACGTTTTGCCGCTTTTCATGTGCTTTCAAGGCGATTCGAATCTACCTCCTGAAATCTGTTTCCTGCAATTCTGCCTTGCTTTCAAAGCCTCTTCGTTGCCTTCCCTTAATATATTTGTGGACGAGAGGTATCATTTAAAACTCTGCAGGTTTGTGAATTGCAGTGCCCCTGAGCTCCATTTTTCAACTCGCTTTTTTGGGAGCTGGCCGCAAAAGCGCAGGATTGCTTCAGGCCCTCTTCTGGTTCTGGGGGGCAGGCTGAGCTTGTGCTTAATTCTTCTTCCTGATGGGAAAATAGAGTGACCTGTGCCTGTCCCAACACCTAGAGCTAGTCTCTCATTGGTTCCCCCTCTTCCCGTTCATCCTCAGGACAAATTGCAACCTGTACGGAACAGGAGGTTAAAGGTGCTGATTCTCCAAGGAGGGAGATGGCTAGTAAATCGGCTGGAATGGCGAACCCGAGCAAAGGAGATGAGAAATGAGGTGCGTTTTAGAAACCTTTCCGGATCACACGGTGTACCATCTTCTGGGTTTCTCATGCCTGTTTTCGACGTAGGAAGATGCCCTTGAACCTGGAGGTTTGGGACCCATGGGATGGGTACCATGCAGTATTACTTGAAAGGGTCTGCGTTGGCTCACCCAACCTCACCGAACCTCTCAGCCCCAAGAGTGTCCACCCTTATGTCTCAATCAGCTGTGGGTCTAGATATGGTCAATCCAGGTTGCATCACAGCCCCTGAACGAATTTTGTAAGAATTTCTCTCTCTTTCACTGTCTTTGTTTCACGGGTTTTGAAAAGTAATTTATTTTTATAATGGGGTTTAGCTGCTTTTCACGGCTGTGTTTATGCCGCTTTACACCCCCTTGACTCACTTACAGAGAGATATCAATACATAGGTTTGAAGATTCTTACTAGTCAGATATATTCTTGTGCGGTGAATAGGGGGTGTTGAGTCCAGTTCACTGAAAAAGGAATAGGTCTTGTCTCTTACATATTGGGTTTATGGAACGGTATCGGAGCTATTTTGAAACCCTTGTTTTATGCATCACCCCACCTCACCTTTCCCGTTCAGCAGTCATAGTGCGGTTCCTAAACGTGTGACTCTGTTCTGTTTTGCAATTCAGTTCAAGTGTAGCGGTTTTTACATTCCCTCTCTAAGTGATATCTTAGGATAAGTGTCTTTTTCTGTGTGACTTATTTCACTTAGAATCGTCGTACCTAAATCCACTCATCGTGCTGCTACTAGCCTTATGACGTGGATTTCATGGCTGAGTGATATTCCATTGTACATGAGGACCACAACTTCTTTACCCATTTTTCTCTTTCCTAGGATATTTAAGGTGTAATGAAGTGGGGGTTCTTGTCAACAGAGCAGCCCTAAACTTTGGGGTGCCTGTGTCTTGCTGATTTTTAGTTTTCCCAATTTATACGCCCATGAGTGGAAGTGCCCTATGCTCTCCAAGCTGTGTTTTTTAGATGTTTCAGAACACACCGTACACTTCTCCAGAGTGGCTGTTGGCAATTTACATCCCACCCATCAGCGTAGCAAGGCTCCCATTTCTCCATGGCCGGTCCTGCATTTCTGGTTTGGACACTTTTTTCCGCATGGCCCTTTTGCCCGCTGGGAAGCGAGACTTCTTTGGAGCGCTGATTGGCCTTTCCAGGTTGCTTGGTTGGCCAAAAAGGGCGTATGCGTTTTTTCCTGAATATATTCAGGAAAAAACGCATACGCCCTTTTTGGCCAAGGGCATCATTGTCCACGTTTTGCCGCTTTTCATGTGCTTTCAAGGCGATTCGAATCTACCTCCTGAAATCTGTTTCCTGCAATTCTGCCTTGCTTTCAAAGCCTCTTCGTTGCCTTCCCTTAATATATTTGTGGACGAGAGGTATCATTTAAAACTCTGCAGGTTTGTGAATTGCAGGGCCCCTGAGCTCCATTTTTCAACTCGCTTTTTTGGGAGCTGGCCGCAAAAGCGCAGGATTGCTTCAGGCCCTCTTCTGGTTCTGGGGGGCAGGCTGAGCTTGTGCTTAATTCTTCTTCCTGATGGGAAAATAGAGTGACCTGTGCCTGTCCCAACACCTAGAGCTAGTCTCTCATTGGTTCCCCCTCTTCCCGTTCATCCTCAGGACAAATTGCAACCTGTACGGAACAGGAGGTTAAAGGTGCTGATTCTCCAAGGAGGGAGATGGCTAGTAAATCGGCTGGAATGGCGAACCCGAGCAAAGGAGATGAGAAATGAGGTGCGTTTTAGAAACCTTTCCTGATCACACGGTGTACCATCTTCTGGGTTTCTCATGCCTGTTTTCGACGTAGGAAGATGCCCTTGAACCTGGAGATTTGGGACCCATGGGATGGGTACCATGCAGTATTACTTGAAAGGGTCTGCGTTGGCTCACCCAACCTCACCGAACCTCTCAGCCCCAAGAGTGTCCACCCTTATGTCTCAATCAGCTGTGGGTCTAGATATGGTCAATCCAGGTTGCATCACAGCCCCTGAACGAATTTTGTAAGAATTTCTCTCTCTTTCACTGTCTTTGTTTCACGGGTTTTGAAAAGTAATTTATTTTTATAATGGGGTTTAGCTGCTTTTCACGGCTGTGTTTATGCCGCTTTACACCCCCTTGACTCACTTACAGAGAGATATCAATACATAGGTTTGAAGATTCTTACTAGTCAGATATATTCTTGTGTGGTGAATAGGGGGTGTTGAGTCCAGTTCACTGAAAAAGGAATAGGTCTTGTCTCTTACATATTGGGTTTATGGAACGGTATCGGAGCTATTTTGAAACCCTTGTTTTATGCATCACCCCACCTCACCTTTCCCGTTCAGCAGTCATAGTGCGGTTCCTAAACGTGTGACTCTGTTCTGTTTTGCAATTCAGTTCAAGTGTAGCGGTTTTTACATTCCCTCTCTAAGTGATATCTTAGGATAAGTGTCTTTTTCTGTGTGACTTATTTCACTTAGAATCGTCGTACCTAAATCCACTCATCGTGCTGCTACTAGCCTTATGACGTGGATTTCATGGCTGAGTGATATTCCATTGTACATGAGGACCACAACTTCTTTACCCATTTTTCTCTTTCCTAGGATATTTAAGGTGTAATGAAGTGGGGGTTCTTGTCAACAGAGCAGCCCTAAACTTTGGGGTGCCTGTGTCTTGCTGATTTTTAGTTTTCCCAATTTATACGCCCATGAGTGGAAGTGCCCTATGCTCTCCAAGCTGTGTTTTTTAGATGTTTCAGAACACACCGTACACTTCTCCAGAGTGGCTGTTGGCAATTTACATCCCACCCATCAGCGTAGCAAGGCTCCCATTTCTCCATGGCCGGTCCTGCATTTCTGGTTTGGACACTTTTTTCCGCATGGCCCTTTTGCCCGCTGGGAAGCGAGACTTCTTTGGAGCGCTGATTGGCCTTTCCAGGTTGCTTGGTTGGCCAAAAAGGGCGTATGCGTTTTTTCCTGAATATATTTAGGAAAAAACGCATACGCCCTTTTTGGCCAAGGGCATCATTGTCCACGTTTTGCCGCTTTTCATGTGCTTTCAAGGCGATTCGAATCTACCTCCTGAAATCTGTTTCCTGCAATTCTGCCTTGCTTTCAAAGCCTCTTCGTTGCCTTCCCTTAATATATTTGTGGACGAGAGGTATCATTTAAAACTCTGCAGGTCTGTGAATTGCAGTGCCCCTGAGCTCCATTTTTCAACTCGCTTTTTTGGGAGCTGGCCGCAAAAGCGCAGGATTGCTTCAGGCCCTCTTCTGGTTCTGGGGGGGCAGGCTGAGCTTGTGCTTAATTCTTCTTCCTGATGGGAAAATAGAGTGACCTGTGCCTGTCCCAACACCTAGAGCTAGTCTCTCATTGGTTCCCCCTCTTCCCGTTCATCCTCAGGACAAATTGCAACCTGTACGGAACAGGAGGTTAAAGGTGCTGATTCTCCAAGGAGGGAGATGGCTAGTAAATCGGCTGGAATGGCGAACCCGAGCAAAGGAGATGAGAAATGAGGTGCGTTTTAGAAACCTTTCCCGATCACACGGTGTACCATCTTCTGGGTTTCTCATGCCTGTTTTCGACGTAGGAAGATGCCCTTCAACCTGGAGATTTGGGACCCATGGGATGGGTACCATGCAGTATTACTTGAAAGGGTCTGCGTTGGCTCACCCAACCTCACCGAACCTCTCAGCCCCAAGAGTGTCCACCCTTATGTCTCAATCAGCTGTGGGTCTAGATATGGTCAATCCAGGTTGCATCACAGCCCCTGAACGAATTTTGTAAGTATTTCTCTCTCTTTCACTGTCTTTGTTTCACGGGTTTTGAAAAGTAATTTATTTTTATGATGGGGTTTAGCTGCTTTTCACGGCTGTGTTTATGCCGCTTTACACCCCCTTGACTCACTCACAGAGAGATATCAATACATAGGTTTGAAGATTCTTACTAGTCAGATATATTCTTGTGCGGTGAATAGGGGGTGTTGAGTCCAGTTCACTGAAAAAGGAATAGGTCTTGTCTCTTACATATTGGGTTTATGGAACGGTATCGGAGCTAATTTGAAACCCTTGTTTTATGCATCACCCCACCTCACCTTTCCCGTTCAGCAGCCATAGTGTGTTTCCTAAACGTGTGACTCTGTTCTGTTTTGTAATTCAGTTCAAGTGTAGCGGTTTTTACATTCCCTCTCTAAGTGATATCTTAGGATAAGTGTCTTTTTCTGTGTGACTTATTTCACTTAGAATCGTCGTACCTAAATCCACTCATCGTGCTGCTACTAGCCTTATGACGTGGATTTCATGGCTGAGTGATATTCCATTGTACATGAGGACCACAACTTCTTTATCCATTTTTCTCTTTCCTAGGATATTTAAGGTGTAATGAAGTGGGGGTTCTTGTCAACAGAGCAGCCCTAAACTTTGGGGTGCCTGTGTCTTGCTGATTTTTAGTTTTCCCAATTTATACGCCCATGAGTGGAAGTGCCCTATGCTCTCCAAGCTGTGTTTTTTAGATGTTTCAGAACACACCGTACACTTCTCCAGAGTGGCTGTTGGCAATTTACATCCCACCCATCAGCGTAGCAAGGCTCCCATTTCTCCATGGCCGGTCCTGCATTTCTGGTTTGGACACTTTTTTCCGCATGGCCCTTTTGCCCGCTGGGAAGCGAGACTTCTTTGGAGCGCTGATTGGCCTTTCCAGGTTGCTTGGTTGGCCAAAAAGGGCGTATGCGTTTTTTCCTGAATATATTCAGGAAAAAACGCATACGCCCTTTTTGGCCAAGGGCATCATTGTCCACGTTTTGCCGCTTTTCATGTGCTTTCAAGGCGATTCGAATCTACCTCCTGAAATCTGTTTCCTGCAATTCTGCCTTGCTTTCAAAGCCTCTTCGTTGCCTTCCCTTAATATATTTGTGGACGAGAGGTATCATTTAAAACTCTGCAGGTTTGTGAATTGCAGTGCCCCTGAGCTCCATTTTTCAACTCGCTTTTTTGGGAGCTGGCCGCAAAAGCGCAGGATTGCTTCAGGCCCTCTTCTGTTTCTGGGGAGGCTGAGCTTGTGCTTAATTCTTCTTCCTGATGGGAAAATAGAGTGACCTGTGCCTGTCCCAACACCTAGAGCTAGTCTCTCATTGGTTCCCCCTCTTCCCGTTCATCCTCAGGACAAATTGCAACCTGTACGGAACAGGAGGTTAAAGGTGCTGATTCTCCAAGGAGGGAGATGGCTAGTAAATCGGCTGGAATGGCGAACCCGAGCAAAGGAGATGAGAAATGAGGTGCCTTTTAGAAACCTTTCCCGATCACACGGTGTACCATCTTCTGGGTTTCTCATGCCTGTTTTCGACGTAGGAAGATGCCCTTGAAGCTGGAGATTTGGGACCCATGGGATGGGTACCATGCAGTATTACTTGAAAGGGTGTGCGTTGGCTCACCCAACCTCACCGAACCTCTCAGCCCCAAGAGTGTCCACCCTTATGTCTCAATCAGCTGTGGGTCTAGATATGGTCAATCCAGGTTGCATCACAGCCCCTGAACGAATTTTGTAAGAATTTCTCTCTCTTTCACTGTCTTTGTTTCACGGGTTTTGAAAAGTAATTTATTTTTATAATGGGGTTTAGCTGCTTTTCACGGCTGTGTTTATGCCGCTTTACACCCCCTTGACTCACTCACAGAGAGATATCAATACATAGGTTTGAAGATTCTTACTAGTCAGATATATTCTTGTGCGGTGAATAGGGGGTGTTGAGTCCAGTTCACTGAAAAAGGAATAGGTCTTGTCTCTTACATATTGGGTTTATGGAACGGTATCGGAGCTAATTTGAAACCCTTGTTTTATGCATCACCCCACCTCACCTTTCCCGTTCAGCAGCCATAGTGTGTTTCCTAAACGTGTGACTCTGTTCTGTTTTGCAATTCAGTTCAAGTGTAGCGGTTTTTCATTCCCTCTCTAAGTGATATCTTAGGATAAGTGTCTTTTTCTGTCTGACTTATTTCACTTAGAATCGTCGTACCTAAATCCACTCATCGTGCTGCTACTAGCCTTATGACGTGGATTTCATGGCTGAGTGATATTCCATTGTACATGAGGACCACAACTTCTTTACCCATTTTTCTCTTTCCTAGGATATTTAAGGTGTAATGAAGTGGGGGTTCTTGTCAACAGAGCAGCCCTAAACTTTGGGGTGCCTGTGTCTTGCTGATTTTTAGTTTTCCCAATTTATACGCCCATGAGTGGAAGTGCCCTATGCTCTCCAAGCTGTGTTTTTTAGATGTTTCAGAACACACCGTACACTTCTCCAGAGCGGCTGTTGGCAATTTACATCCCACCCATCAGCGTAGCAAGGCTCCCATTTCTCCATGGCCGGTCCTGCATTTCTGGTTTGGACACTTTTTTCCGCATGGCCCTTTTGCCCGCTGGAAGCCAGACTTCTTTGGAGCGCTGATTGGCCTTTCCAGGTTGCTTGGTTGGCCAAAAAGGGCGTATGCGTTTTTTCCTGAATATATTCAGGAAAAAACGCATACGCCCTTTTTGGCCAAGGGCATCATTGTCCACGTTTTGCCGCTTTTCATGTGCTTTCAAGGCGATTCGAATCTACCTCCTGAAATCTGTTTCCTGCAATTCTGCCTTGCTTTCAAAGCCTCTTCGTTGCCTTCCCTTAATATATTTGTGGACGAGAGGTATCATTTAAAACTCTGCAGGTTTGTGAATTGCAGTGCCCCTGAGCTCCATTTTTCAACTCGCTTTTTTGGGAGCTGGCCGCAAAAGCGCAGGATTGCTTCAGGCCCTCTTCTGGTTCTGGGGGGCAGGCTGAGCTTGTGCTTAATTCTTCTTCCTGATGGGAAAATAGAGTGACCTGTGCCTGTCCCAACACCTAGAGCTAGTCTCTCATTGGTTCCCCCTCTTCCCGTTCATCCTCAGGACAAATTGCAACCTGTACGGAACAGGAGGTTAAAGGTGCTGATTCTCCAAGGAGGGAGATGGCTAGTAAATCGGCTGGAATGGCGAACCCGAGCAAAGGAGATGAGAAATGAGGTGCCTTTTAGAAACCTTTCCCGATCACACGGTGTACCATCTTCTGGGTTTCTCATGCCTGTTTTCGACGTAGGAAGATGCCCTTGAAGCTGGAGATTTGGGACCCATGGGATGGGTACCATGCAGTATTACTTGAAAGGGTGTGCGTTGGCTCACCCAACCTCACCGAACCTCTCAGCCCCAAGAGTGTCCACCCTTATGTCTCAATCAGCTGTGGGTCTAGATATGGTCAATCCAGGTTGCATCACAGCCCCTGAACGAATTTTGTAAGAATTTCTCTCTCTTTCACTGTCTTTGTTTCACGGGTTTTGAAAAGTAATTTATTTTTATAATGGGGTTTAGCTGCTTTTCACGGCTGTGTTTATGCCGCTTTACACCCCCTTGACTCACTCACAGAGAGATATCAATACATAGGTTTGAAGATTCTTACTAGTCAGATATATTCTTGTGCGGTGAATAGGGGGTGTTGAGTCCAGTTCACTGAAAAAGGAATAGGTCTTGTCTCTTACATATTGGGTTTATGGAACGGTATCGGAGCTAATTTGAAACCCTTGTTTTATGCATCACCCCACCTCACCTTTCCCGTTCAGCAGCCATAGTGTGTTTCCTAAACGTGTGACTCTGTTCTGTTTTGCAATTCAGTTCAAGTGTAGCGGTTTTTCATTCCCTCTCTAAGTGATATCTTAGGATAAGTGTCTTTTTCTGTCTGACTTATTTCACTTAGAATCGTCGTACCTAAATCCACTCATCGTGCTGCTACTAGCCTTATGACGTGGATTTCATGGCTGAGTGATATTCCATTGTACATGAGGACCACAACTTCTTTACCCATTTTTCTCTTTCCTAGGATATTTAAGGTGTAATGAAGTGGGGGTTCTTGTCAACAGAGCAGCCCTAAACTTTGGGGTGCCTGTGTCTTGCTGATTTTTAGTTTTCCCAATTTATACGCCCATGAGTGGAAGTGCCCTATGCTCTCCAAGCTGTGTTTTTTAGATGTTTCAGAACACACCGTACACTTCTCCAGAGCGGCTGTTGGCAATTTACATCC